>NW_012267225.1:29060067-29065505 GCF_000151885.1 Dipodomys ordii
AGGGAACCTTACTGCATTGTTGGTGGGAGTGTAAACTTGTTCAACCACTTTGGAAAGTAGTATGGAGGTTCCTCAAAAGACTCCACATAGAGCTCCCCTAAGTTATTCTTTTATTGAATGGAGTAAAACATTTAAAACTTTATCAAGTTTTAAGAGTCAAGAAATTTTCTCCTAGAAAAATTAATGTAGTAAATCTTATTAAGGTTTTAATTTTCATTCATCTTTGAAATCTAATGAAATCTATTTCACTATGAATAGATGGGGCAATCAATCTATACCCCATGATGAAATTTTGCTCTGTGGTTTTCCTTTTCTATTAGTTACATTCTTTCCTTCATTCCATGAACATTGAACAGTGAGTTTGGAATAACATCTTTCCATCCACATAGCTAAGAAAAAGTTGGTATAAACAGGAGCCACATGAATATTCATTAAATTGTATTGGGTAACTGCAATATAACTTATCCTATGATTAAAAATTATGTCAGATACTAAAAGGTATACCCCTGTATCCTAAATTGTGCACCATCTACCTTGATCTCAGACATTGCCATCAAACCAGATGTCAGGATGCCAGATCCTTAATTTGCAAATGAAGAGTGCTTGTGAATGATTAGAAAAAGGACTAAAATAATTGAATATATAATGGAATTTTGTGACAATGTGGCTCAGAGGCCAAGAAACTCCTTTTTGCATGACCAAAGCCTTTTGTTTCAAACAAAAGTATATTGAAATCCAAAGTGCTGCTCAGCTAAATGTGAGGGCATGAAAGCAGATCTTTCCCTGGGCCCCTCCAATGAGCCTCACTGCTCCAATCCAATATGCCCACTAGACAGTTAAAAGTAATGGGGCCAAGAGAGATTAAGAAACTGACTTTTCACGGCTATACTAGTTAAGCTACAGTAGAAAATACAGTGGACATAGAGCAGTCCTCCGTGCCAAGGGAGACATATTCCAAGACCATGGCAACAGGTGCTGAAAACCTACCTCTGACACACTCATGAAACAAAGAGATTAGCAATAACTATTAGTAAAACAAGATTATGGTAACAATAGAGTGTGATAAAATAATTTTAAACAAATAAACTGGTTTTTGTATTTTGAATTTAGTATTTTCAAATCTCTGTTGACTGGACAACTGCAATCGTAGAAAATAAAACTATGGATAAAGGTAGGGATGGGGGTCTATTGCATATATTACCTTCCAATTCTTTCTGCTGCAATGCAGGGTGGCTAGGATAATAGTAAAGTCCATGACAAATTTTGGAAGAAAGCCCAAAGCTACAGATATAATCAAATCACTGAGACAAGTATGAGAAAGTGGAGTAGCCCATGGAAATAACATGAACCAACAGAATGAAGAAAACAAAATTAGGAAGATAAAAAAAAGACTCAGGACAGGAGCCTCAGGCTGTTGTGAGATGAGAGCTGGCTGGCCACTGAGTCTTCTCCAGCTACTGAAGAATATGTGTAAGGAACTCAAAGGGAGTTGCTGCTACTCAGAGTAACATTAAGTTCAGATTGTTTAAGAGTTCAAATCCTAAAACACATTTCTGACTTAAGCAATGGCCCCAAGCCCCAGACATGTGGCCCTCATTTGATCTTCCTGTTGGTATTCACTGTTGTTGAAGTTTTTGTTTAGGAATTGGAAACTGCTGTCTTCTATGTGTCTTCTTTTAACGTGTATATTCTTTTACACTTAGGATGCTGCTTCTAACTTGCCTTCGATTTCTACTCTTTCCCTGTCATTTCTTTGTTCTCACATGTCAAAAGAGGGTTAAGCTTATAAAATGTTCTAAATTTATCGCTATCTCGCTGCATAATTTTTAGAAGAAAATTATTCTCCTAAAATAATGCATTTGCAAGTTAGGAATCCTGTCTTCCAATAGTTTCACATTGAACACTTTCAGATGATTGCAATTGAAGTCAATTATGAGCCCATCATGGAGATGTCCTGGAGAAATAGTTTCTGATAAACAACTATTTATTTAATGAAAGTGATGCTCAAGGCTACTGCAGTATTACTGAATGCTGTTCTTTCTGCAGTTGATTGACTCATCATTCCAAATCAAGGTTCAGGCTATTGGCACAGCCATTTCAGATGAGCAACATCTGTTTACAAGATACCTGGCTACTGGGTATATTCCGGAATTCTATCATTGCCAATCGCTTGACCTTTAAAACACAAATGTTGATCTTGGGAGAATGGAAAAGGGAATTGTATATCCACTTGATGACCTTTTCCCCCTTAATGGGCCACTAAATAGGGAATATTATATATTGTCTGTACGCTGATCTATAAAACACAAGCAGAGCATCTGGAGGGACAAAGACCCTCTGAATGAAATTCTACAGGGGTTTAGATTCTTTATATGCAAAATATACCTCTCATCTACATCCAACATTGTTTCTTTTTTCCAACATTCATCCTTCCTCATTGGCTATTATGAAAACTTCTGTTCTCACATAACAAACGCAGCCTCACTTCTTGCATACATATAGGCATTTCAACACCTTTGACTTTGCAAACAACTGTCTGATTTTTTTATCTTAACTACTCAGACTAGTTCGTGCAGCATGAACTATTCCTATCCAAATTAGCCCACCACAAATGCAAACAGAGTGGTTCTAAATATTGCATTTGATCATTTTCTCTGTAACTTGCTGTTCATACGGATGTTTTGCATATGTTGATTAAATATGCACTTTCCACTGCCTGGGGAGCCAGAGCCTCTTGCAGCGGACCAGTGTAACCTGGTCCCCAGAGACAGCAGCACTCCAGAGGGGTACTGTCACATGGGCTACCTGCTTCAGCTTGTCTTAGCAACAATGATCACCATATGTGAAGCTGCAGGAAAACAGATGCTGTTTTTCCATTTGTGAAATCAAGTTGTTGGAAAGTAGTCAGGTTTCGAATGTACGACAGCTCATCTAATCAACCTACAGAGACAGCGTGAGCTTTCTCAGAAATATTTGACAACATTTTCTAGTATTAGTGACTAAGAAACATACATGAAATCTTAGTTCCAAAGTGGTCATCCCTTCCCAATGCTTGTGTTGCTCTTATCCACTTTGATGCCTTCAAATGGTGTCCCTCATTTTCTCAAACAAAGGAAATAGGTAACCCAGTTTTCTATGATACAGAGGGCTTCAAGACAGCATTTCAAGATGTGGGACATAAATCTACCTACTATATCACATATTCCATATGAGTATTAAAGACTATTTCTACTCTTATGAGCAGAAACAGGAATATTAAGAGAGTCATAAATATAGACAATTTCCACTTCATTACTTCAGTAGCACAATCCCCACAAGAGATGCCCCTAAGGAATATGGGATCATTTAAACGTCACTCTTTGAACCCCTTTGCAAGGAATAATCCTAGCTCATTTCAGTAGCCCTCACTATTCAGGAGGCTGAGACCTGAAGGATTGCAATTTAAAACCAGCTCAGATAGAAAAGTCTTCAAGACCCTAACTCCAAAACAATTAGCATAGAACTGGACTAGAGGCATGGCTCAAGTGGTAGAGCCCCAGCCTTGAGCAAGAAAGCCAAACAAGAGCTCAAGGTCCTGAGTTTATGTCCTACTCCAGACACAGACACACAGACTCAGACACAGACAAGTTGTCAGAAGAAAACAAAAGATTTAAGAGCAAAAACCTAGAACATTCAAGTATTAATAAATCTAGAACACTCAAGTATTAATAATGTCTGTTCTTACTTTGCTGTATGTTAGTCCAGGAACCCTGATATCCTAATTCAGAAGACACAGCTTTGTAGAATATGTACCACCCCTGAAAACAACAGTAACAACAAATCCCAAGGATGAGCACATAACAGTAAAACTATTGCATTTGCAAAAATTGCTATTTTGCCAGGCACTGGTGGCTTATGCCTGTAATCCTAGTTGCTCAGTAGGCTAAGAGCCAAGAATTACAATTCAAAGCCAGCCAGGGGAAGAAAATCCGTGAAACTCTTACCTCTGATTGAGCAGCAAAAAGCCAGAAATGAAACTGTGTCTCAAGTGGCAGAGCAGCAGCCTTAAATGAAAAAGCTAAGGAATAGCACATAGACCCTGAGTTCAAGCCACAATACTAGTACCAAAGAAACAAAACAACCAAGTGCAGGTAGCTCATGCCTATAATCCAACTACTCTCGAGGCTGAGATCTAAGGACTGTGTTTGGAAGCCAGCCCAGGCAGTAAAGTCTGTGAGACACTTACTGCCTACTAACCACCAGAAAACTGGAAGTGGAGCTATGGCTCAAAGTGATAGAGAACTAGCCTTCAGCAAAAGAGCTCAGCAACAGTGCCCAGGGCCTGAGTTCAAGCCACATGACCGACAAATAATAAAAATAAAAAGCGATTTGTTCAGAAGGCAAAGATATTCTGACTACTTACAATAGGAAACTTGATGACCAAAGAGCCCAAAGCATTTGCAGAGATAAAGACATTTAAGTTAATTTTGCCAAAAAACTTGGAAATTTGGTGAAGTCGAGTAAGAGAGAGAAAAGCTATGTGAAGGACAGATCACAAAGGGTCCTGAGCAATGGAAAGATTTAACTTTTTGAGAAGTCACTCAAGGTCAGAGCTGTGCTTCGTGATGGTTAAGATGGGTCTTTAGTATTTGGAACATTTTGAGCCTATTATGGGATAGCATGTACTTACATATCCTGAAGATGAATAGACCATGATAAAGAATTTTGCAGTCTCAAAGGGAACCAGATATATAAGACAGTTATAAATAAGTGCCAGGATATAATTAAGCACTAAATTGAGTGGTAACAATGATTGTCAGAGAGAGCTTTATGGTCTACAAATCATTTTTCCAGTATTAATCTCAACCTTCAATAAATACTGAATGAGCAATCATGTCTTTGAGGTAAATAGGAAATGTACAGAAAGTTCCATACACAGTATCTGGGTCTCAAAACTAGATCTCGAACACCTCCTGGATTTTGTACTTGCAGGAGTTACATAGAAAAAAGGAGTTGTCAGTTTCTCTGTATTTAGATTTACTGTTTTACTGACAAAAGATGGAAAGATGGAAAGAAGGAAGGGAGGGAGGAAGAAGAGATATCATACTAAGCTGTTTACACACAAGTAATAAGTATTTTTATGAACAAAGCATTGAGAAGTGAAGCATTGAGACAAGGGAGTCTCACCACTACAGACTGTGACCAAAGTCTTTTACACAAGGAGTCTGAGCACATTAACCTTTTTCCTGCCATATTGGTGATTGTAATAATCATCCTAATGCCTTTGAGTAAACTGGTTTCTTTTCCTTTCTTTTCCCTCCTTCCCTCCCTCCCTCCCTCCTTCTCTTCTTCCTTCCTTCCTTCCCTCTCTCCTTTCTTTCTTTCTTTCTTTCTTTCTTTCTTTCTTTCTTTCTTTCTTTCTTTCTTTCTTTCTTTCTTTCTTTCTTTCTTTCTTTCTT
>NW_012267225.1:29065555-29093808 GCF_000151885.1 Dipodomys ordii
CCCTCTCTCCTTTCTTTCTTTCTTTCTTTCTTTCTTTCTTTCTTTCTTTCTTTCTTTCTTTCTTTCTTTCTTTCTTTCTTTCTTTCTTTCTTTCATTGGTGGTGGTGGCGGTCATGGGGCTTGAAATCAAGACCTGGGCACTGTCCCTGAGCTCTTTTGCTCAAGGCTAGTGCTCTACCACTTTGAGCCACAGCTCTACTTTTGGTTTTCTGGTAGTTAATTGGAGATAAGAGTCTCATGGAGTTTCCTACCTGGGCTGGCTTGAACCATGATCCTCAGATGTCAGCCTCTTGAGTTGCTGGCATGAGCCACTGGTGCCCAATCTAGTTTTCTTCTTAAATCAGACACTACTGATTAGAGTTACTAACATTCCTGACTAATGCAGAGAATAATTCCATTAAATGAATGTGTTAAGCCCAGCAAAGTTGCTCTAGCCTGAGGTTCTAAACAATATACACAAATTACTCAACAAGACACACAGCCTCCATGAGCATAAGTTATATTTATAAAAGTGCAGTAGGCCATGAACCTGTGACTCATGCATGTAATCCTACCTACCTGGAGAAGCGGGTCGGGGGGCTTGTATCTAAGGATTATAGTTTAAAGCCAACTTGGGCAGGAAAATCTGTGAGACTCTTCTCTTCAAAAATCCACCAAAAAATCCAGAACTGAAGGTGTGGCTCAAGTGGTAGAGTGCCTTGAGCAAAAAAAGCTGAAAAAAAAAAAAAGCTGAAGAACATCACTCAGACCCTGAGTTCAAGCCCAGGACTGGTTGGGGTGTGTGTGTGTGTGTGTGTGTGTGTGTGTACACATAAACAATCATGATTTCTAAACCATCCACCTCTAGCAAAAAAAATTAAATGTTAAACATTACTTTGTCAAATATAGAACATGTTTATGCATAGAAGTGTAAGGTATTAATTACCCAGAGTGTAAGTGCATTAATTTTATTTACATTAACTAGTGACAAACTTATACATTGTTGGATTTTATTCAAAAAGAAAACTTCTATTTAGTCTTGGTTCTTATATTTTGTCTATCTTCTTCTGTATTCTGAGGACACAATGAGTCAATGATATTCAAGCAAAAAGAGAAAAGTCCTTCTTAATCTCCTTTAGAGATTAAGAAGTTTACAGAAAGCTACTTGGCTATTCTACTGAATGATCGAGAAACTAAAGAATTTCTGGGCGTTGAAAGTAGAATCTCAAAACACCCTTTAAATGGCTGGGGTCTGCTGTATGTGTATTATGCGGCAGCAGCTCTACTCCTTAGTGTTAGCAGCTTTTGCTTGTGCTTCCAGGATGTTGGAAAATAGACCCAGGAGCCTGGGATGTTCCCAGGTAGCAGCTGGCTTCATCCCAATCCCACTTGTGTGATGGAAGAAAAACATTGGTCTCCTTCTAGCAAAGCTTCCCAGCCTATCTTTCCTCCTTAGGCTTACAATCTCTTGCTCTTTTCTTTAGCAGATAACTAGAATCATTACAAGCATACAAAGACCACAAATGTTTTATCTCTATAACTAGTGAGTGATAATTACCTCAAGCTTCTCAAAGGCCCACAATCCTACTCATTAAGTCATTTTTCATGAGATATTTTCAAAAATGACCTCTTTTCTACTTCTCTTTATTCCAACAAATGTTAAATGGCCATTCATTATGAAGCAGGAACAGTGTAGTCCTACAAAGCATCATACATTGAGTTGATGTGTGAGTTCATACTCAAATGGTATGGCAGAATTCTATTCTTATCATTCTCCCTGCTGTATAATAAATCGACTATTTTATTGCTGAGTGTGGTATGCTGCATATGGTTCTGTAGAAGTTTCCCCAACTCTCTCCTTGTACTTGAGAATTTTAAAGCAGGGAACAAAGGTTGAAATTCCTTATTGCCTTACACCATGGTGGCAATGCTGTAAATCATTTGTGACAGCAGCTACCCAATTGTTGCCTCTTATGAGAGGCCTTTATTTTCTTTTTTTAACTACATTTCTAAAATCAGTTAGCTTTCCTATTGCTTTATTTTGTAGTAAAATGACCTTACAGAAATGTATTCTATATTTATTGAGTTTGTATGAGAGGAAGAGGGACCAATCTATTAGCAAACTTCCTTAGTTTTACCTTCAAAATATATCTCCAAACTGATTATTATTTTTATCTCCTCAATCCTTATTAACACTTTCCAGACCACAAAAATGTCTTGTTAGAAAACAGTAAAACCTCTCTCATCTTTCCCATTCTCTTTCTGTCTTGTCACAGTCCATGTATAACCAAAGCTAAGTTTATAAAACATAATCATCATCTCCTCTGTCTTCCCTGCCAGCAATCCTCAATGGATCCCATCATAGATGCAAACTGTGGATTCTAAGAGATTTAGTGATAGGAGGTGAGGGGAAAAAGGTAACCTGGAGTCAGCTTTGGGAAGCTTTCATTTCATGCCTGATAGCCTGGCCACTACTTCACTTACCAAAGTCAGCTCGCAGATCACATAAGTCTATCTCCTTGGAACTCTCTTCCCTACAGGTTTCAGACTCTACTTCCTGACTTCATCCTTCTCTGCTCAAATGGCACATATTCATGGAGATCTTCCTCATATTTTCTACAATACTACCTTCCCATCACAACTAGTTTTCCTCTCTAATTCTCCAGGAACTTCATAGAATAGACTTACTCCTATTTCCTCCTTTAAAATGGAAGTACCATGAAAGTTGTGTTATAGTTTTGCTCACCACCTTGACAAGGGACTAATACAAAGAACATGTCTCATAATTTTTTATTGAACAAATGAATCACCATATCCTCTCAGCACTACACTTATACTCTTATCCTCAGTCAGAAGAGGAAATTAAGGTACTTAAGAGTTACATTTGCAGCTGGTATGAAACCATTCAAATCATAAACTGAAGATGTGTCTGTCAATGGCAAGGTCTTGTTGGTTTCTCTGTAGTTCTTTTCAATATACACTTTGAGATGATTCTTTGGGTAGTTTAGATGCTTACCCAACAAATACTTGGAAAAAATAGATTTTACATGGATTTTCTCAAATTCACTTTTACCTATTAAAATATCTAAAATGTCTAAATATCTAAGCTTTCACAAATAGCAGCATCTTTCGTGGACTTTCTTCAGGAGAGGAGGACCAGGTGGTGGCTGGGTGGTACACCCTGTCTACATCTTGTCAGTCTTCTTCCCTATGCCCTTACCCTAAACCATAATCATACATCCTAATTGGAAGTATTTTTAAGATAAAAACGATACCTGGCAAATAAAGAAACATATTTGTTCTAAGTTTAATTAAGTAAGTCTGGGCAGCCTTTTTGCAATATGGAGATTAACTGTCAAATTTATGTTAATATGATCTCAGAGAATGAGGCTGCTATAAAAAGTTTCTCCCCTCACCCCTCGCTTGAGTTCCTCATGCTGCCTTCCTTAAATTTCACTACATTGGTTGTATCTGATTCGAATATCATCAGGTCAGTTCTGCAAGAGGCAGGCAGTTAACAAATTGCAAATGTTAAAGATATTAAGACAAAACTGTATTTATTGCACAGAAAAGAGACTGTCACAATGGTTGAGTTTTCATCATCTCATTGGAATCATTCAATGCCAAGCTCTGCTTTATCTGATTAACACAGGATTATAAAGATCTTCTGAGCACACTCAGTGTAATACAAAGAGCCTTTCATTTCTCTGAATATCCTCGCTATCTCTTTCTCTCTCTCTCTCTGTGGTGTGTGTGTGTGTGTGTGTGTGTGTGTGTGTGTGTGTGTGTGTGTGTGTGTGTGTATAAAAGATGTGCCACCCAATTTTTTCATTTTGTGATTTGAAGGAAAAAAAGTCCTAACAGTTTGAATCATGATTCCTGTTGTGGGGACTGAGTTAATTAAAAAACTGATGTATACATACAGCTGATTCTACTCACCCTAATGAAGAACATTAATTCTAGAGCATGTGTGGCTATAGTCACATTGCTACAAATTACTGGACTCTTTCCTTTATCTGTTTCCAAGAAAATCTCCCCCTGTTAGTTAGGAAAAAAGAAAAATATGATGCCTTAGTTCTAGGCAGCATAAATTACACGCATCAATCAGAGGAAGCTTAAATTAAAATACACATTTGGCAAACAAATATGAATATGTTGATCTCATCTGTGAATCAAAATGATTTAGTGCCTGTGTTGACCCCCTACTGTTCAACATGAAGGTCACTTCTAGCAGTTTCTTTCTCATTGAGAACTGTTTTCATGTCTTTTAAAGATGTGATTTTATATATGCCCTAATATCCAATCTAACTAGCAATTCCTATGTGGAGAGATTGATTTATAAAGAAAATACAGGCTCATTTTTATTTATGTAATCCAAAACAGATAGCTAAATTAAAATGGTGGGAAAATGTCAGTAGTTTATGGTTCCTAGACTGAGAATTCTCCAATGTGTTTATGGTATTTTCTAATCTAGCAGAATACTGTTTGTGAAATGGAATGTTACACCTTTCCGATATTGAGTAATCATAAATCAGTCTATTCTTATCACCTACTTCACACATTCATAGGGCAGGAACCCCTTGAAGGTCCCCATTACGTGGTAAACCTTCAGCAGAGATGATCTGAGATCTCACTTTCCCATTTCTTCTGAATATCTGTAGGCAAAATAGGCAGATTGAATAAGGCAGTGATATCCTGAACCAAAGCATGGTTTATGTTCTGATATTTACTTTGAATATTCACGTTGTATCTTGCTAAGATTTCTTTCTCATAACTACAAACTAGGATAAAGATGCATGCTTTAGTAGATAGATTGCAACTCACTTTTGAGCAGGCTAAAGTTAAATGGGAAAAAAGCAAATAACTATACTCAGATGAAACACTACACAACATACATACTTGAGTATATATAGAAGAAGAACCTTAGGAACTTGATAGACTGTAAATTTCCAGGCTTCATTCCACTAAATTCCAATTCAGGTATATCTCATGAGCTCTCCACACATTTCTTATGCTATTCAGAACAAACCTTTGAAAAAGATTGGTGGAGAGAAGAATGGGTAAAAAGAAAACTAAATGCTTCAGAAATTTGATAGAAGATGTCAAGAGGTTAAATAACAAAGCTGGCATGTGCCATTTTGCACAAATATTACACAACAGAAAAGCAAGCTTCTAAGGTCCTATTTTATGACAAATTGTTTTATGTTGAGAATACTTTGGGGGTGATGAGGAACCAGGGAAATAAGAATTTTTGGAAGGAAGATACCAAAAAATAATGAGTTGGTTCTGTTTGCTTCGTTTTCTTCTATTTGTTGTTTTGTTTTGCTTTTTAAAATCTATGAAAATAAAAATTTGTTTTGTTTTGTCTTATTTTTTTCTGCTGGTTCTGGGACTTGAACTCTGGCTTAAAACTTTAGTTCAGGGATAGCATTCTACCTTTCACCAAAGCTCTACTTCCAGCATTGGTAGTCAAATGAAGAGTCTCACAAACTTCTTGCCAGGGCTTGCTTCAAACCACAATCCTCAGATCGCAGCCTCAAAAATAGCTAGTATACAGGTGTGAGCCACTCGCACCTGATAGTATTCTTATAAAGCAATTTTAACTTTGAAATATCCAATTTCGTTATCCGCATATCATATTTACTAATATTTACTTTAGGAAATGCCATCGTGGTTCATGGGTAAATCCCCAAAAAGATTATGATTCTCCTCATTCCAGGGTACTCACAAGTAAGCCTGAAAACTTCTAGAAGGAAGAAATTTATAGAAGTAGGATGAAATAATGATCACTGTAATTCTTATTTCTGTGGAGTGGAGAAACAAGTTTCATTTATTTCTTATAAGAGTCAACTGAGAAGCAGTGAACTCTATGAAAAGATACTGAAGAAATCATTGTGTCTTCTGGAGGAAAAAAAGATGGAGTCTGTTTTGTCAGGATCCATGTTGATTGTTAAGATGCCCAAGATGAATGGATTGGTTGTGCTGCAGTCTGTTCATTTTGGCTCAGATAGGCACTGCCAAGAGTAACTTGGGTATAATTTTGCTCTGTACTAATTAGAGTTGGTCAAATGATCCACTGATGAATTTCCTCCCTTAGATAGAATTTGAGAGAATATGCAACAACAAAGTAATTATCTGGGGTGCCAATTAGCCACAGGGGTGTCTACACTGGATTCAGGGGAGTAGAACATGGTCTCAACTTCTTAGAAATTTTTTCCCCTAGTAATACAACTAATACCCTATTAAAAGTCCTCTTTTAGTGGGCACACAACCAATAGTGCATATGCTGATAGCATTTTCACATACAAATCTGATAGTTAAGCACACCATTACCCAATTTACACATGCAAATGCAGTAATTGTGTGGACTGGGTGCTCAGGGAAACTTGGCACACACCCAAAAGGGAAGCCTTTTCAAAATGTGGCCAACCCACCAAATTTCTCTTCCACAGAAACTCAGGGTGCTGTCTTACTTCTATCTGTAGTCTATTTCTGTGGGACTCTGAGAGAAAATATGTGAGCATTGGGGATTGCCCAGAATGACTGAAACTTTTCCTCTCTCTTTGATTTGTACATGTTTTAAGTTCTTTTTCTTCAATTAATTGCCAAGAGTTTCTCCCCTTCATAGTAATTCACCATTTCATTTCTCTTCTTTAAAAAAAAATCAACTCTAATTAGAAAGTACAAATTTTCTCATTATAACTTATTCTCATCTAGAATTTGAAATGAGAATGATTATCGATTGTTGCAGTAAGTGATTTGAACTTTTACAAGAATGGAGATGACTGTTTACAGCTATGTGCACATGAGTTTACTCAGGAAGCATTTGATTATTCTAATTTACTGAGCTGCTGCAGAAGCAGTCGTTAACTATTTCCTATTTGTTTATGTTCTTCAGCTATATTCTGGAGTCACTAGACTAAAATATTTTTATGCAGACAAGTAATTTAAGAACCATAAATAGGATTAAGTATATTTATTTTGAAAAGTTTTTTTTTTTCTTACTGGCCCTAGGGCTTGAACTCTGGACCTAGGCACTGTCCTTGAGCTCCATTGCTGAAGACTAGCCCTCAGCCACTTGAGCCACAGCACCACTTCCAGCTTTGTCTGTGATTAATTGGAGATGAGTCTCACAGACTTTCCTGCCCAAGCTGTCATTGAATTGCCATCCTCAGATCTCAGCCTCCTGAATAACTAGGGTTATAAGCATGAGTCACAGGTGACAGTAATTTTTGAGAGACAGGAGCCGGCTGTGGTGGGACACGCCAGTAATCAACGAGGGGGATGAGGCAGGAGGATCATGAGTTCAAGACCAGCTTGGGCTACACCTTGCCAGGTACCGGTGGTTCATGCCTGTAATCCTAACTATTCAGAAGACTGAGATCTGAGGATCGCGGTTCTAAGCCAGCCCCAGCAGGAAAGTTCATGAGACTCTCATCTCCAATCACCACTGTACCTGATTTTGATACTCTGCATCTTGTATATACATATAGCTACTCTGGGGAGGGGAAGGGGAATAACAAAACGCTGCAACAAGGACACAGGATGACCCATTGCAACAAGGATACCCACAAGACAGTAAATTGGAAACAAATTTTACAACTTGAGCGGTGTGGGGAGAGAGAGACAGGGTGTGGAATGGGAGGTGAGGGAAGGGATAGTGGGACAACAACAAGGAAGGAAGGGAAGGGGTAACAATGATCGACAAGTATTTTTTTTTTTTTTTTGTCGGCCGTGGGGCTTGAACTCTGGGCCTGGGCGCTGTCCCTCAGCTCTTCAGCTCAAGGCGAGCGCTCTACCACTTGAACTACAGTGCGCCACTTCCGGTTTTCTGGTGGTTTATTGGAGATAGGAGTCTCACGGTCTCTCCTGCCCGGGCTGGCTTTGAACCGCGATTCTCAGATCTCAGCCTCCTGAGTAGCTAGGATTACAGGCGTGAGCCACCAGCGCCCGGCTGATCGACAAGTATTGTACTCATTGCCTTTCTCATGTAACTGTAACCCTTCTGTACAACATCTTAACATAAAATTTAAACAAAAAAACAGGAAGTGGCTCTGTGGCTCAAATGGTAGAGTACTTGCCTTGAGCTAAAGAGTTGAGGGACAGTGCCCAGGCCCAGAGTTCAAGCCCAATAACTGACACACACACACACACACACATACACACACACACACACACACACACACACACACAGAGGACAGGAATTCTAAGGTTAAGGAAGGAATGCTAGATTAATCAATAATAGCAGGAAAGAACAGAGTAAAATTCACTAAAAATAGAGAAAGGAAGGGTATTTTGAGAGGAAAAATTATAACAGAATTATAACTTATTTAAAGTTATTTAAACTTATTGTTTTTATTGTATAGGTATTATATTCCATATACTGTCTTAAATATCCTTTTGTCTCTTTTCTTCTAGTCTCTCTGAACATTTTATCTATCTTACCCTGAGAACTCGTGGGATTCTCAGGGATACAAAATTTGTCAGCCTTCTCATTAACCATTTTCTCATAAAAAGCCTCTTCTTCATATCTGAATCAAGTATCTCTTTCTACAAATTACACTTATTTCCTAAATTCTGTATTTCCACAAGTCTTTGAATGTTCCACATCGAATGTGGAATGTATTCTCTTCCTGTATGATTCTTCATCTGCTTCTAAGTATTCTAATGCTTTCCAACGCTCCTACAAGACTCATTTTGGAGTCATCTCTGTACCTTAAATATATGCATCCCATTCAATACCACTACAATTCAAAGTCCATTTAGTTATTTTATCCCTGCTTTCTGAGTTCAAGCCACAATGATTTCATCCCTGGACACTTGGAATGGATTTGTATTTGTCTTCAGTATTTAATCTATTCTCTCACTCTCTTGCCAAAAGCATCTTCTAAAACTGTACCTGGTTATGTCCTGCATTAAGTATTTTTAGTAGCTCTTGCCATGTACCTACTGCCATTCATATCCCATTGTTTACTGTTCTAGGCCTAGATGTGCCTTTCGGGTCAGTGATAACATAGCAACTTTCATACTGCAATATTGCTGGGTGTGCCATCCTTTCTATCAATGTTTCTCCCTTCTTATTAGTGTTGGCCATCATTCTGTTACTTCTCTTCATTCTTTAGCGTCTACCGTAAGTGTCTTGCCAATTATGAAACTGTCATGATGCCTTCCACAGCAACAAAACTGTAAGTTCTTTCCCTCTGATGACACTACTTTTATACATATAAGTTATCTATAATTTTATAGACAAATAGCGTTTCTGCTCCGATACGATGCTGTGCTATCATAATGAATTCAACTCTGTTTGGTTCCTGGCACAGTGCTCCCAAAACCCTTGTAATTTCTTGAGTGATGAGAGCACCAAGGACATCTATTGTTCTAATATTAATCTTTGACCCCAGTTCCTGACAGACTTCTAATCCTTTGGAATGTTCAGGCTGACAGAAGCATTTAATTCTGGGTGGGCTCTTGGTTAAGTATCGGTTGCCAAAAAAACCCAAAGCTATATTAGAATTAAGAAATTTGGGGAACTTCCAGATTGCTAAACATGGAGGATGATGTGCCAAGAGAGGGTGGAAGTCCCATACCCCTTCCACATATCTTGCCCTATGCCTCTCTTCCATCTGGCTATTCATCTGGGTCCTTTGTTCAATTCTTTGTAATGATCTGGTAAACATAAGTGTTTCTCTGAGTTCTGCAGCCATCCTAGCAAATTTTAGAATCCAGGAAGAAATTTGTGAAAATTCTTATTTATCCCCAATCAGTCAGATCCACAGGTCACAATCTGGGTACTGCGATTAGCCTCTGTCTTAGTCCATTGTGTGCTGCTATAATGGGATATTACTGACTGGGTAATTTATGATGAGCAGAAACTAATGTCACACAGTTATGGCTCTCAGGAAGTGCAAAGTAAAGGAGCCCACATCTGACTAGGGTTCTTTTGCTGCACTACTCCATGTAGGTGGAAGGGTAGAGAGAAAAGGGCACAAGACAATGAGACCAAAGCAGTCAAACTTTTCCTTTTATAACAGACCCACTTATGTTATAAAGGCATTAAATCAATTCATGGGGCAGAGACTTCGTCACTTAATCATGTTCTTACAACATGGCCACATTAGGAATTATGTTTCTAACAGATGAATTTTGGAGGCACATTCAAACCACCACAGGAGTAACTGAAAAAAAGAGTTTGGCGTGAGTCACTAACACTCAGGTGGACTGTACACTTCCTAAGTTAGGAATAGTGTCAATGTCTTTAAAAGATCACTAAGAATGTATTCATAGGTCAAGTTTTGTTTTTTGCTTATTGCAGTGACAAATATATGGAGCAAATAGCAGTGGCAAATAGCATGGAGCAAACATGAGGCATGGGACTAATTTTATCTAATATTTGATTTTGTAATGGTACCTTTGGGGAGTGTTTAAGAAAGCAAATCTGTGAAGGGTAAACAAAGGAGGCTGCAATGCTTGGTAAGAAATGTATGCATTATCTTGCCCATGTAATTGTAACCCCTCTGTACAGTATGTTCACAAATAAAGTTAAATTAAAAAAAAAAAGCAAATCTGCTGGGAGCTGGTGGCTCAGGTCAAGCTCAATCAAGGGATTGAGGCTCAAAGCTAGGCTTAGCAGAACATCTGCAATACTCCATTTCCATTTAACCAGCAAAAAGGCCGGACTAGAGGAATGGCTCAAGTAATAGAATATCAGCCATGAACAAGCAAGTAATCAAGTTGAAAAAGCTGAGCAAGCATGAGGCCATGAATTCGAATCTGAGTATCAGAAAAATAAAAGAATCCAAGGAAACAGATCTTTGGATTATGTTTTTTTTATTTACCCAAGGGGAAATTCTAATTGACTATCTTTAATAATGTCAACCCAAAAGAGGAAAGGTAAAAATGAAGATAATATTGTGATAGCAAAGAATCAGTAGTCACATGTGTTAGTCATGATACATTTGATCCTTTTTTTTCACATCCTAAGCCCTTTAACACTTTTCTTTTTCTACTGCAACCTTTTTATTTCATTTTCACATAACCTGCTAAAATAGTTGGTATCTCCCAATTCTTAAGTTTTTTTTACTAACATGTAAATTATAAAAAGTTATTTCATTTTGTCATTAAATTAATAAATTATTCTTTGATCCCATTCACTCTGTTATTCTTTCTTATCCTTGTACTCCATTTTAAAACAATTTTAATCGGTTTCATTGTTGTTTCCCCATATGAATGTGAAGCACTTCGGTGGCTTCATTATTTGCATGCAGACATGACCATGGTGTGCTCTCATTTTGTCTGTTCTTACATAGTCACATAGTGGCCTTTTCTGTAATTGCTATCTGTGCCATTGTTTATGTCTAATTGGGGGATGCCAGGGCCCAGCTGTGAGTGCCAATGCCTTGCAGCATTAGACATACATAGTGCCAGCCCAGCTGTCAAAGCTGACTTTTCTTTTTCAGTCATCCCCTTTGACCTAGGGACAACAAAGACCAACCAGGGGACATTATTCCATGGTATCCAGACTTTTTTCTATGGCCATAGATCAAGAAGAAGAGAGTATTTGAGTACACAGCTCATTAGTGGAAAAAGTTAAACCATTCTCTTTGTTTTTATTGTAGGATGAGTTGTCAAGACATTATATGTACCAAGAGGTAGCTGTGTTGTAGCTTTCAAACTCTGCATAAGATTCATCATCCAGCAAAACAAATATAAGAGACAAATGATTTTTAATGCCTCAACCACATCCGGAAGCCATGTTTATAATAAAACATGTTATAAAATATGTTCTAGATGAAGTTAAGTGAAATGAACCTCAAGATAGGGACACAAGTGCTTTTTTTCTTGCTTGCTATTGTTTCTAACATATGTATAATGTACCATGTGATTTTTTTGATTGCTTTGTATGTTCCTCCCTCACAGTATAACCCCTGTTTTCACTGTATTTGATGTCAGTCTAATTTGGGGAGGGGAAGGGAAAAAACAAACATTTTTTTTGGGGGGGGGTCCGGTCGTGGTGCCTGAACTCTGGGCCTGGGCGCTGTCCCTCAGCTCTTCAGCTCAAGGCTAGCGCTCTACCTCTTGAGCCATAGTGCCACTTCCAGCTTTTTTTTTTCTTTTTGCTTATGTGATGCTGAGGAATCATACCCAGGGCCTCATGCGTGCAAGGCAAGCGCTCTACCACTGAGACACCTTCCCAGCCCCCAAAGCAAAATGTTTAAATAGGGATACAGGTTGATCCATTGTAACAATGAGATATACAAGACACTGTTGAAAAATGAACTTTACAATTTAGGTGGAGGGTGGGCTGGGGGGGTGGCAGAGTGTAGTTGTGGAAGTGGGAGGGAAGGGATGGTAAAGGAAAAACAAAGGAGGAGACAACAATGCTTGATAAGAAATGTACTCACCTTGCTCATGTAACTGTAACTCTTCTGTATAGTATTTTCACAATAAAAAACTTACTAAAAATATGTTCTAGAATCTAACTATGATTTTTTTTCTTTGTCATAGATTTCTTTCCTTTTAGTAGTTGCATAAACCAGGCCAAGAATCTATAGCATGTCATTCTCTTAACTAAGAAAGAAGAAAACCAGTGGTTATTGGGTTGTCTACATTAACTCTGGGTCGTACATGGAAAACTGAATATCCATTGCAGAAGTTCCACCCATTAGGATATTTGCTAGAAATGTAAGTAAGTATAAAGCTATTATTTCTGGCTGTATTGTTTCTTTTATAGAATAATTCTCATTCACATAATAGACATGAAGATAAATTCACTGAAAAGATAGTTCACAGACAATGCCAAAGTATAACAGGAAACATTAATAGTAGACCAAAGAGTAAGAAAAAGACTGTTGCAGAAGCAGAAATAAATATTGATCTTTGTCTGGGGCAAAAACTGCATATCTTTGTACTACATAGCATTCCAAATTTTGGATGGGAACAGTTTAGTTATATTTCTGTTGCTTGTAGTAAGGTTCCAAGGTCTAAGATTCTATGATGGAATGGATTCTCAATAGCCAAGATGGTAAATTTGTAATTAAAATGGTCACTATCATATAGTTTGGTGACTATTTACTAGTTGTTCACAGAACCTGGCAGGTTATTTTTCATCAAGGCTAAAAGGCAGTTTTCCCTAGTGATTTTTCCAGAAAGTCAAATTCTAGGTTTTAGATGATGAAAAGATGGCCTAGGTGGGTATTGTAGAAATACAACTCATACCTATAGATGACAAGGGCTAAAGTATCATATGAATCTTAACATTAGTTACATTAATAGTATAGAACATAAACTGAAATAAATTCTTAAACCATGAAATAATCTTTTATTTGGAGGATGCCAGTTCAAAGTTCAAAGATCCCAGTTATAACTAATCTTAATACATTAGAGTGGTGATAAAACTTTGAGATTAAAAGTTTAGACTATAGGGCTAGGAAGGTAGCTCAGTGGTAGAGCGCTTGCCTTGCATGCCTGAGGCTCTGGGTTCGATTCTCCAGCACCACATAAGCAAAAAGAAAAAAAAAGCCAGAAGTGGCACTGTGGCTCAAGTGGTAGAGCGCTAGCCTTGAGCTGAAGAGCTGAGGGACAGCGTCCAGGCCCAGAGTTCAGGCACCACAACTGGACCCACCAAAAAAAAAGTTTAGACTATATTATAACAAATTTATATTTCTGTTTAAAAATTTAAAATCTACCATATATATTTGTAACTATAGTACCTAATTCAGCTACATATATATACATATACATCATAAATATTTATATATATATCAATTAGTATCTTGAAGAAGTTATATTTGCCTCTAGACAAAAAGAAAACCAGATAACAGAAAAATCATAAAACTACTTAGCTATTATATAAGCACTATTTAAGGAGACAAATAAACATATATTATCTAAAGTCATTTTCCTGTTTTAGAATAGTATAGACAGTTTAAGAAAGAAGAGCAAATTAAAATTAGGCTTGGCTAAGTGGAAAGAGTGTCTGTTTCTTATTTAGAAATTATTTTTACTTCTGAACACAGTTAATTAACTTAATCATTTATCTAAGGTTTTAAATTTAGTGAAGTACCTGGAAATTAATCTAATTTTAATTAGCACATTAAATCATATGATTTGTAGCATTGCAAGGATTTCATAAAACTAAATCTTCAAAAATATTCATAATTATCCCTCAATCTAGTTGAATATAGTTACAATTTACGTGTCAGTTTATATGTACAATGCATCTTAGAGTCACTTCTTGCATCATTTTTCCTCCTATCAATACATTCCTTTATTTATACTCATCAGAGTTCCTTGTTTCATTTTCAAATATGCACATTGAATCTTATGGCTGTATTGTCCCTGCAATCCTCTTTCTAGTTTAACTATCTGTATTCCATTAGCCTCCATACTTAGAGTCAAGACAAGTTTCAGCTTCCTAATATTCATTTTGTTAAACTGTCTTTCAATTCTTTAAAAGGGATATATATATATATATGTATATATATATGTGTATATATATATATATTCTTTTAGGTCTAAAAGCCACATTTGATAGAAAACACATTCCCTCCATCTGGGTCTGGCTTACTTTGCTCAATATAATTTTATTCAGATCCATCCATTTCCTTGTAAATGACATATTATTCACCCCAATATATGAATAAAATTTAATTGTATATATTTACTACACTTTTTGGATTCATTCATTATTTGAAGGGCATTTAGATTATTTCCATAACTTGGGTAATGCTTAAGGAACATGGGTGTATAGATCTCCATAATATATTGTAACTAAATTCTTTCAGATAAATACATGGGAATGGTATTACTAAATCATAGGGTAATTCTATTTTTGGTTTCTTTGAGGAACTTCTATAGTGATTTCCATAGTAGTTGCACTAGTCTATATTCCTACCAACAGTGTTTTGGAGTTCTTTCTTCCCATCCACATCCACACTAGCATTTGCTGTTTCTGTTCTTATTGATATCCATTCTGACTCGAGTGAGATGAAATCTCAATGTTATTTTGATTTACATTGCCTTTATGGTCAGAGATGCTGAACATTTCTTCATGTATTTATTGGTCATTTGTATGTCTTCTGAGAAGTGTCAGTAGCTCCTTTGCTGGTTAATTAATTAGGTTATTGATTCTTTTAGGGGGGATTTGTTTTTAAGCCTTTTGTATTTTCTAGTTATTAGGCACTTGTTAGGTATATTGCTAGTAAAGATCTCCTATTCTGTAGGTTGTCTATTTAGCTTGGAAACAAATTCCTTTGTTGTATCCTTTGTTTTTTAGCCTGATGCAAATCCATTTGTCAATTCTTCTATTTTCTAAGCTCTATATCGTGATAAAGCTATATACTATCATTCCCAGTTTAAAAAAATAGGATCAAAAGAAGGGCATTCACCCTTCCTACTGTTATTCAATATAGTAATAGAATTTCTAGCCACAGCAATAAGACGAGATAGAAATAAAAGGGGACAGGGGGAGGGAAAGTGGGAGGAAGAGGGAGGGGGTAACATTGTTCAACAAAAAATGTACTCATTACCTTACTTATATAACTGTAACCCCTCTGCATATCACCTTTACAATAAAATAACATTTAAAAAAATCAAAAAAAGAAATAAAAGGTATCTAAATAAGGAAGATACCAGACTATTTCTATTTGCAGATGATATAATCCTATTAAAAGACCCCCAATAATCTATACCAAAACTAGAGCTGATGACATTTGACAGTGCAACAATATATAAAATAAAAACTAGTAGCTTTGCTATACATAAATCATGAACAAGATAAGAAGAAAATTAGGAAAGTAACTCCATTCATAATAGGTAGGGGGGAAAATGTTTAGAAATAAACCTAACAAGAGAGGTGGAGGGCTTCTCTAAGAAATTCTATAAATCACTGAAGAAAGCAATTGAAGAAGGATGAGAGAGATGAAAAGATCTCATGTGTTCCTGAAGAATTTGCAGAATCAATGTTGTGTAAAGGTCCATACTGCCAAAGGCAATCTACAAATTTAATTCAATACTGACCAAAATATCAATGTCATTCTCCACAGAGACAAAGGCCTTCCATAGCCAAAACAATCTTGAGGGGAAAAAAATTGCTGGAGGCATTACAATACCAGACTTTCAAGAGCTATAATAATAAAAAAAAAAAAAACAGCTTGGTAGTGAGACAAAAAACAGACCCAAAGACCTCTAGAACAGAATAAAAGACACAGAAATAAATCCATGCCCCTAACAGCCAAATTGTTTTTGAAAAAGGACATTAAAAGAAGGATAACATCTTAACAACAATTGGTCCTAGGAAAACTAGATCTCCACAATTCAGAAGACTGAATTGGATCTCTGTTTCTCACCTTGTACCAATATCAATTCAAAGTAAATCAAACACCTTAACATGAGATCAAAAGCATTAAAACGACTGTAGAAAAGCATGGAAATAACACTAGAACTTACTGGCATAAGTGGGAACTTTCTGAATAGAATCCCAGGAGCTAATCAAAGATATTTACATCAAGAGAAACTTAGTGCACTGACAATTTTCTTATACAGAAATACTTCAGAGTTTTTTCAGTCAATCTAAAGCATCTTTTTTTTAGCTTAGGACTAAAAATTTTTCACTTTGTAAAGAAGTAGCAAGGGCTAGCATGAAGATCTACTTTCCATTGTCCACAAAGGGAAACTCAGCTTGATAATGTATTTGCATTTCCTTCTGAATATTTTAGACTATTTAATACTAAATAAGAAATTATTTTATCAGTCAATCTTTAATATTTCTCAAAAGGAGATAAAATAGAAAACAATGAGCCAGCTTCATGAAAATAGTGTTATAAAAATTAATTTTATAAAATGATTAAGCATAAAATCCCAATGAATCAATAATGTCAACAAACATTTCCAAGTAATAAGATCATAGAAAGGTGGCAGCATAGAAAGCTAGTATACAAAAGTAATTACATTTCCTCTGAAAGAAGAAAGAAAATTTAGATGTAGAAGATCAATCTGACATAAATAGAAAAGAGTAGCTTTAAGGCTGGTTTAGACATAGAGGCTCAGACTGTTTTCATTATTTCTTACAGTTCAGAAGCAAGCATTTATTAATCCCAAAAACAACACCACCAAAAAATATTACGAAAAACAAATGTTTTGTAGAATGCAAAAAAGGTGCAATGATGTAGATACCATTTAATATGTCCTTACAAAGCTTCATGTACTGGAATCTTGGTCTCCAAAAGTGGTGGTGTTGATGTAGTGGATTCTTTTACATGAGGGGCCTCGTAGAAGGTAAGTGGGTCATGAGTGCCAGGCCTGTGAGGAGTGATTAATCCTGACATTGTGAAGTGAATTCATTCCTGTGAGCATGGATTGTTGTAGAGCAACCTCAGCTATTTCAGTGTTCTCCTCACCAGTCCTCTCCTGCCACATAATCTCTTCTGCAGGCATTTTCTGCAGGCCATCTGACACGAGGCCCTCACCAAAACCAAACAAATATTGGCACCATGTCTTTTAGTTTCCAGAACCGTGAGATAAACTGCTTCCTGAAGTACCCATTCTTGGGTATTTTGTTATAACAACACAGAATAGACTAATGCTGGTGTCTCTTCTGATGAATAAAATAATCTCCATTTCAGACAATTAAATCTCACAATGATTTCTTCGCCTTTTAGTCTGAACTCCAACTGAATATGTTCACAAAACTCCCCTAAGTGACTGCTGGAATTTCAAATTGCCCTCAGTGGTTTGTGTCCTTTAAGAAAAACAAGAATATTAATTAGCATGTGAAAAGACATGCCAGGAAGCAGGTGTTTACCTGAAAGAGGCAGAGTTTTAGATTGAGAAACCCCACCAGAGAATCATGTGATGTTGCTTTGTAGCTCCAGATGTTATCCTAAGGCCAATCACAACTAACAAGAGACTGAAAAAAAACCTTGGTTCCAGGCACATGCTGACCTATAAAAGTAATTCTCAGACACAGGAAGAGAAGACTTAGGAAAAAGACCACGAAAGGTTTGAAGATGGTGGTCCAAGGCAAAGTCTACCAATGATGGCTAATCTGAATATCTAAATTCTATTTTCTTACCTTCTAGGCCAGGCTCATGGTCAGAATATTCAGGCATATATCATGTCTTCTCCTTATATCACTTCCTCTCCCTATATCATTTTGACCGCCTCCAAATGTTTACTGCACAGACAGACCACAGAAACAGGTGTTATAAAACTAAGAAATAATTTCACCAGGGAATAATGTGAAACTTAGAATAATAAACAGTCCCTATGTTCTTCCCCCATGGTATAACCTCCATTTTCACTGTATTTGATTCTGGTGCCCTGCATCTTGTATATACAATTTTCTAATTTGGGAAGGGGAAGGGAAATAACAAAATGCTGAAACAAGGATACAGGTTGACCCATTGTAATGCTTTAAGGTAAATCATCCCCTAAATGTAGAATATTGGAGTCTTTATTATACAGTTGACAGGCTGCAGGCTGCCAGTTGTTACAAAGGCCTGTAGCACACAGTTACACCTAACACAGCTAGGAAAACATGCTAAAGAGGAAAGAAATAACAAAAACAATACCAACAAGCCAATTCAGCTCCAATGGAGAGCCGAATTGGCACTCCATGATGACTGGAGATGAGCCAAGAGACAGGACACAGGACAGGATCACAGAGATACACGTGGCATGGAGTCTGGCTGCTAGGCTGGTGTGGGCCTAAAATAGGTCCGTTCAAGGGGCAGGTCCTCAGGAAATTCCCAGTCCCAGGCACTAGGCAGACAAATTCGGTAACCTATCAGCCAAGGCTTGCCCTTGCCTCCTGGGGTCCCAGCATGCCCATTACTTGGGAGGCAGGTGATGGGGGGCAGTTCTTTCCCCCAGCATGAAGACAAGAGGCCAGATCCTACCATCCACCTAGTGGCCAATATGTTGCCGACCAAACCTGGTCTCCTGACTCCAGTAACAATGAGATGCACAATACACTATGTTGAAAATGAACTTCACAACTTTCGGTGAGGAGGTGAGGGGAAGAGTTGGGGAGGTGGAGAGGGAAGGGATGGTAGGGGAAAAACAAAGGAGGGGTTAATAAAAATAAAGGAGGTGTTGATAGGAAATGTACTCATTACTCATGTAACTGTAACCCCTCTGTAGAGTATCTTTACAATAAAAAAAAATTAAAAAAAATAAACAGTCCCAAAGAAGATAGACATCTGTGATTCGTATTTGTAATCCTCCATACTCAGGAAGGTGAGATCCAGAGGATCATAGTTTAAAGCCAGCCTGGATAGAAAAGCTTATGGGACTCCATCTCCAAAATAGGAAAAAGCAGAGATAGAAGTGTGGCTTGATAGAGTATTTGCGAGCTAATAATCAAGCAAACTTTAGTCCATGTGAGGCACTGAGTTCAAACCTAGATGCAAAAATAAAATTAAAAAAATTAACAGAGTTCCAAGGGAATTCATTTTAAGAAAATAAACTAAATTTAAATTAGAAGCTTATTTCTAACTCATAAGAAGGAATCCATATTGTCTTAAAATGTTGTACAGACCCATGTCAGAGAGGAAAGTCCTCACTATCCCCAGGAGCCAATCACTTCCTAGAAGTCACAGCTCCCAGGGCCATGGCCTTAGAGGTTAAGATTTCAATCATGAAACATTCCATGGAGGGATGGGGGCGGGGGCGGGAGGGGAGAAGGTGGTAGTGGTGGTCATCTTTGTTATCTCCTCTTCCTTCTCCTCCTCCAACCCTGTTCTTCTATCACCCCTCCTCCCTTTTATCCCGTTCCTCCTTCTCCTGTCCTCCTCCTCCTCAAAATCTGTCCAAGTTTCTATTCTTCTTGGGTTAAAAGAACTGTGAAATTAGGCCTTATTTTATAAATTGACCTTTAGAAAGTTCAGTCACACAGTCACACAGTTTCTCCCTGAGTTTTCTAGCTTCCATTTCCTTCTTCATTATATCATTTGAATGTTTATTTTCCTTCAAATATGATGTGGAAAAAAATCAAAGTAATAATTGATACTTTTATTAAAATGTCACCCATTTAAGTACCTAATGCAGTCAATGGCATCCAGATAATAAAAAATACCAGCATTGTAAGCCAAGATGCAACCAGTTCAACTTAGGATTTGATATTGATGAAGTGATTTGAACTTTCTGCAAGTTACTAAATACCAAATTCAACCCTAAAGTTAATAGTAATTCTCCAAAAAAAGTGCCATCATCAGTATGTATAAAACAATGCACTTGATACTGTATATAGCAAGGTTCAGGAACAGAAGATAGAAATTCCTCCTTCTAGAGGTTTGCAATCTACCTGGGAAAACATACACACACCATACTAAGTCATGTCATAGTTGCAATTCACAGCTGACTTCCTCCTGGCTGCAAACCAGCCTAACTTCTCATAAACAGCATCCAGGTCTTTCTTTTCAGTGAGTCTAGTGCCTTCTACATAGGGGCCAGTCACCAAACTGCTGTGTTTGATTGGATGAGGCAGATTGCTACTGAAGCAATGGTTTTAGTTATGAAATACCAAATTTATTATCTCCTTTTGTTTAAATGTATTTTCCCAAAATTGTTTACATCTTGTAAAACAACTCTAGGGTTTGCATCTCTGTCTACCCCTAAAGAATACTAAATGAAAGTGAAGTAATAGAATATTGCTAGCTATGCAAGGACCCTGAAGACAGAAACAGGTGATTTTGTTGATGGGTCTCAATCTTAAATGGGCAGCAGCACACGTACATTTCAGCAACAGCAATGAATTGGGAAGCCTTGACACATCAGACTTCTCTAGGGTGGGGGAATTGTGCACTAAACACTTGAGTATTTATTTCTCCCATGGAAATACAACTAGAGAACTAAATTATTTCAAGCTGATAATTTAATTCTCTTCGGAGATTACAATTGGTTTGTTTAACCAAATACATCAGGGAAAATTAAGGCAATCGAATTAAGAAGAAAATGCTTTTCATTGTTAAGAACATCTCTACAGTGGAACTCAGCCTGGTGGTGTAGTTGCTCAGGGATGATTACGTGAGACTGGCAGTATTGTTTTTCTATCTTGAGACTAAGGTGTGAGGTACCATCGGGGCACACATGAGCAGGGTGAGGCAGTGGACGAAGCCCAGTAGAGCTGTTCAAATTTGATAGATAGCTCGAGTGGTTCTACTAAGGGGTCAAAGAAAGTATCTGAAAGATGCAGCAGGCAAACCCACACCTCGGGCAATAAGTTTGTAGAAGTGGCAACAAGTTCTCAACAAGGAACTGTGACAAGGGTGAGAAGCCATGGCAGGTAGCCACTACCCAGAAGCAGACACAGTACAGCTCCATCTACTTGCTGAGAATTTAAGACAAGGTCTGGGCAGAGCAAGGTGAGACCAAAGAACCAAGGCCTCACCATTGACCACCCATGGGAAGGTAACCAAGGGCTGAAGACCCTGATTTAGTAGCTGCTCATATTTTACCAAGGGTAATTGGGGTCAAACAGTCACATCTCCTGATTGTCTCTGGGAGCTACAAAAAGCTGCACATTCTAAGGACTTGACATCGGCTTGGGGAATAGGAAAAGGCCATAACCCCAGTACTAGTAGGGAGTAGAAACTATTCCCCTACCTAAAAGGATCGCATGTCCTAGTGTCCTACTACCTGTAGTCCATCCCCTCCCACCTCCACAAAGCCACTAGTCTGTATAGAATTATGCCATGATTATTTCATAGCTGCAGAGTTGGGAAATGTGATGCTGTAACATATATTTCTCTTAAACTATACATCCTAAGAAGTGGAGGCAGATTCTTCTATTTTCAGAGCATCAACGATGTGCATTTTGTTCTCAAATTTTAAAAAGCTGATAGAGAAGATTAGTGATGTTGAGGAAACAACCGCTCTCAGGACTCAAAGGGTCAGGTTTGAATTCTCATCTTTCCTATTCATTTTGTGACATAAGTTACCCAGTATCTAAATAAATAGTCACTGAGGTCCACAGAGGTGATAGAAAAGTAAAAAGTACTTCTGCTTTAAGATGTTGGCTACATATTGACCTCTCCAAAAATCATAATGCTACATCTGTGAAGTAAGAATAGCTTACTTTTCTTTTGTATTTTTTTTTTTGTGGTACTGGATTTTGAACTGAAGACTTCATGCTCATTGGGCTGAATGGAATTCTACATCAGCCCATGTCTCCAGCCCTTTTTGTTCTGGTTATCTTTGAGATAGGGTCTCAGGTTCTGTGGGGCCAACCTTGGCCATGATTTTTTGTTGTTGTTGTTGGTCGTGGGGCTTGAACTCTTGGCTTGGGCGCTGTCCCTGCGCTCTTCAGCTCAAGGCGAACGCTCTACTGCTTGAGCCACAGCGTCACTTCCGGTTTTCGAGTGGTTTATTGGACATAAGCGTCTCACGGACTTTCCTGCCCAGGCTGACTTTGAACCATGGATCCTCAGATCTCAGCCTCCAGAGTAGCTAGGATTAAGGCATGAGCCACCAGCTCCTGGTGGCCATGATATTCTTATTGATGTTTTCTGTTTAGCAGGGATGACAGTGGTATGCTATCATTCCTCTTTTGCCTATTGAGATGAGGTTTCCTGACCTTTTTTTTTTTTTGGCCAGGTTGGACTGGAACTGTTATCTAATTTCAGTCTCCTACAATGCTGGCATGCCAAGTACATACCACTGTGCTCAGCTTTTGGTTGAGATGGGGTTTGTGAACCTATTTCCCTCTGGAATGGCTTTGAACTATAACCCTCCTAATCTTAGCTTCTGAGTAGCTAGGATTACAGGCTTAAGCCATCAATGCCAATAGATAACTTCAAAATGCCTGAATTTATCATTAGCAATAAGCTGCAATATCAATCCCAAAAAGTATTCTTTTCCTTCTTGTCAGTCTATCATTGTTTCCTGATAAGGCTACAATGGCACATACTCTCAATGAGTTGGTATAGAGATTGAAAACAGGCCTAGCACATGTAATAGATGCTCAGTAATGTAACTCTTACTATTAGAGAAAGAAAATCATTTATCAGAGCAAAATAAAATCAGATGAAGCCCCAGGAGAAATCCTAACAGTAGTTTAGAAAATTGAAGCTCTCTGAAGCTCAGACGAATATAACTTTAAATGGATCTGATAATAACTACCTTCACAGGCTTGCAGTTATTTAGACCTTGCACCAGACCTGAGAGTAACTTAGTAGTCATTAATAAATGATTCTTGCCATTGCTATTATTATTGATAGTAACTGGAGTTCAGGTGAGACATAGTTACTACAATTTGGAGACCTTTTTGTTTGTTTGGTTTTGTTTGCTTACATATTGATTGGCAGTACCGAGTTTTCAGGTGAGACATAGTTACTACAATTTGGAGACCCTTTTGTTTGGTTGGTTTTGTTTGCTTATATGTTGATTGGCAGTACCGAGTTTTGAACTCATGGTCTTGGGCTTATTAGGCAAGCACTTTAGCACTTGAGCCTGTTCCTATTCTTTTAGCTGAGTTTTACATAGAGGATCTTATTCTTTTTGCCTGAGTCTGACTTTAGACAACAATCCTCTTATTTCTGCCTCCCATAAAGCTAGGAGTACATTACTAAGCCTGGCTGGATTTATTGTTTAAAAAATGTGTTTATTTTATTAGCTTTATCTGACTTTATTTCTATATTTTGGTTTCCTCCTTTTATCCTTCTGCTTAAAGCTTAAATATCAAATGAAGAGCTAAAAATTACTTTAACCAATAATGTTGACTCCAAATTTCAGACATCCTTTAAGTTAATTAGGCTAAGTTAATATGGTTCTGATTCCTCCTCATTTACTTTAGAGCAAGTAAAAAGCAGGTTATGTTTTGGCTTCAGAGTAAATGCTGCCATTGAGACAGGATGCCAATTGCTTTTAAAAAGCTTAAATGAAATGAATAGACTTGCAAAAGAAAAGAAGGAAATTTTTCACGAGTCCCTAGAAAGAAGCAAAAAATGCATCAAAACACTTGTATTTGGTAATAATTTGGATTACTTAGTGATAATACCCTGTTTGAGAAGCTGTCTCTGCTTTTGGTGCCTCTGCAAGGAAAAAATTAAAACAGAATGCACAGCATTGGGACCAATTTGTTTCCAAGGATATCTATTATTAATACAGTGTTTAGTATTTAATGAACTAAGCCTATGTCTGTGGAACACTGCAAAGAGAGCCCCAACGCAGGCAAGAACAGGTGTGGGTATAAGCTTTGCCCGTATGTTTAGCAGCTGATTAGCACCCATTAAAATAATAATAATCTGATAACATTTACCTGATCCCTAGTGAAAGGAGAAACTCCCTGGTGTGTTGGGAAGTTGTTTTATCCCCATTTCTGTGACAGAAATAGGATGGAGGCAACAAGAAACCATACCCAAAACACCATAAATATTTGGAATTTCTGTACTGTTGACTATTTTACTTCAAGCCTCCCTTTCTCCAAAAGGCTGTCACAGGAAAGCGGGATAATTCACACTTTATCTTGCTTCAAGGGAAGGACAAACAGTTACCTACTCACCAGCATTTATTCTTTGAAATCAAATCTTTGGTCAACGATGCTGCCGCTGTGTACTCTGGAAGACAAGATATTCTTGGGGGCATTCTTGGAAACCAGCTTGTGCCTTGGCTGTTCCAGGGAGCACTAAATAGTTGCTAAGGAATATCACAGACTTCCCTGAATTAGCAATTTCTTAGGAAATCCATGATTTTATATTAGTCCCAGACAGAATGGCGATGAATTTAAGTTTTACATCATCCTCAGCTTCATATTTCCTACTCCATCTCATGTCACACTGTACTACTCTGCCTAAACGACATCTGAAAAAATAGACCTCATTATTCCTGGGGCTTGAACTCAGCTCATCCCACTGCTGTTTGGCTTTTTCACTCAAGGCTGGCATTCTACTACTTGAGCAATACCTTTACTCCAGCTCTGTGGTGGTTAATTGGAGATAAGAGTCCCATAGACTTTACCACCCAGGCTAGCTTTGAACCATGATCCTCATATCTTAACTTCCTGAGTAGGTAGGATTACAGGTGTGAGCCACCAGTACCTGACTATCAAAATGTCCTTAATTGCCACATAAACATAAACTGAGATTGCAAAATTTAATCGCTTCGCACTTTGCAATTAACATGAGGTCAGAATGGCCTAATGTTTTCTTAAATGCAGAAGAAAGGCTTAGAAAGGTCACAGATCAAAGCAAAAAAAAAAAAAAAGAGAGATAGTTGGCAGTGTTACTCCAGTGTAACTTCCTCTGCTTTTCTGGATTGCATCAGGGAGGGAGAAGGAGTGAGAGAGAGGGAAAGGGAGGGAAGTAGGAAGGGGGGGAGGGAAAGGATTGCTCCAGATCACCATGGGAGAACAACCAGGATTCTAGGAGAGTGTTCCAGCACATGGGCTCCTGCACTGTGTGCAGATTTGTGTGGCGCCAGTGGGACATTGCTGGCAGAAGAGCATTACCATTCCAAAGAGGGAAAGTGCATTGACTGGTGATTTCTAGTGCTCAGTACAAAACATCTTGTTCTAGCCAGTGGTCTTGGTAATTGGAACGTATATTCAGAGCCAAATATCAAGACTGAATTGGTCTTTTTTGAAAGCATGCTTGAGAAAATTTGATTAATGATGCTTTTGTATGCTCTGCCTTCTTGCACCCTGACCTTCCTGCTCAGCTTTGGATTTTATTCACTTCTGTACCAGTGTCCTTGGTAGTGTTAGAATAAACTTGCTCAACTCCCATCTGTCTCCAGCCATCTCTGAGGAAGGAAGGAAGCACAGAGAGAAAACAGATTTGTCCTCCTTGTTTACCCATTAAGACACTGAAGAAGTTCTGGAACAAACCGGATAACACATATGGCTATTTAATGCTGACCTAGCATATCTTCCTATAACTCAGTCTCTAAAAGTGATGAAAGAAGGGCCCTGGGCTTTCCAGGAATGAAGGGAAATCATGAAATGCAGTTATTTCAAAGGGCAGTCTCTACTTTGGTGCTAAAAGCCAAGTGGAGCTGGGATTAGCAGAGGATCCTGATTGTGAATCTTGTCTGTTAGAAGGATCAGGCTGTTTTCACAGTCCAGTGAAACTTAGCAGGCTCCTTGAGACAGAGAGCCATAGCTCAATGAAATTCCCATAGAGAACCAGCCCACGAGTCAACAGTGACCAATGTGGAATTTTCTGGAGATTTTTATCAAGCAAATGAAAAACAGGATTTACACCTAACATCCAACAGTACATCATTCTAAAAAGCTCATTGTGCATGTATTTTTTGACCAAAATTTGCTACTTCCTGCTGGTCCTCAACAGATAATTTTTTATTCTTTCATTGCATGGTACCCTGGCTCCTCCTACTGGGTTGCCATTTTCCTCTATTTATTATGTAATTACCAGGATTTATCCTCATTAGAATGAAATGTTGAATTATAAGCAGCAACAGCAATAAAATCATTTATATTTCACTCGAATAGAACCTTTGAGATAGAGACATGGTTCATATTCATGATAACACTTACTCCTTTTTTTCCAATGAGGGAATGTCAGGGTTATTCTCTTTGTGGATGTCCACAAAGCTTTACATTCTATTTATATAAAGTTATGAAAGAAAACCTCCAAATCATGAAACTCCAAGTCAGCGTTACTTCTGTATACCACAGGAAACCAGTCATATATTAACAGCTAAGAGGTGGGAAGAAATTGTTGGGCTTTGATTATAATCCAAATCACACAAGAGGTAATAAATTTTGACCAGAGTGAGTGAGTTCAGAAGGCTTAATTTCATCCAAGTATGAGATTCCCTGGAACTGCTTGATTTAGAGAAAAGGCATCAGCAACTCTTAGCTAAAAAAGAAAATAAAGTCCTCATACCGGGTATTTTTCTATAACTTTGTTTGGTTTAACTCATTTTTATCAGCCAGAGGTCTCTTTGTGAGACAGAGGAGAAAAGAATCTTTTCTTAACAATAACATACACGTGCCATGAAAGAGATGAAGCAGAAGATTAAGCATGAAGCACAGATATTTTATTGCCCTAAGGCATTACTCATTTTCCTGACACATTATGTTTTTAATTAAAATTGCATGTGAGTTAATTAAAATGTTCACTCAGGCACTTTTCCCTCCTCTTCTTGCAAGTGCTTATTTTTGCTCTTTTAGCTTTTTGGGTAAAATTTATTTTTATTTTTATTTGACTGCCTTTTACTGGCTGCAAATTTGGCAGTCTGTATCTGAAACTAACTTAAACATTTTTTGAAAAAAACTCAACCTTAAGTGACCCAAGAAAGGAGAGGTTGCCAGAGTAGAATCATTCTGCATTCTGGTTCCTTTCCTAATTATTTAATAAAAACCTTATGCAATTGGCATTAATAGAAAGTGTTTTTAAGTCATCTGTTTATTCTTGCAATAAACACGTTTTCTACATCCACAGTCCCTAGTTATGGAAAAGATTACTGTAATTCAATTTATAAATTAATTGGCCAGCACCTTGGGAAAATTACTTTCAAAAATGTTGAGATAGAACAGTATAGACTTTGTTACTGATGACATATATGCTGTAGCTATCAGAGCAAATAGACTGGAACAGGAGGCCACATTGGTTCATTTGCAAACAAAGAAAGTTGTTAAAAGGATAATTGGAGACAAAGAAGCAAATATTTTAGCAGGAACATGACCTATAAGGTGATGAAAACAACCTTCAATTTCACACACATCCTGTTTCCCATAAAGCCTAGCTCAGTCTTTTAGATAGACTATTCTTGTATTTCTTTACAATGTTTCCCTATTCTAGATCTACCTAAATTGAAATTTAGGTTTTGATAAATAATAAAACATCTATGCTTCAAAATACCTATACTCGTCAAGCACTCGTGGCTTACGCCTGTAATACTTGCTCCTCAGAAGGCTGAGGTCTGAGCATTGTGGTTCAAAGCCAGGCAGGGCAGGAAAGTCCATGAGACTCTTATCTTCAATAAATCACCAAAAAATAGTCAGAAGTGGCACTATAGCTCAAGTGGTAGAGCACTAGCCTTGAACAAAGAAGCTCAGGGACAGTGTCCAAGCCCTGAGTTCAAGCTCAAGTACCACCAAAAGAAAAAAGAAAAAAAAATCCATACACTGTAAGACATAAGACTGTGAAACTACTAGGAAACACAGCCAGGGAACATAGCTCAAGTGGTAGAGTACTTGCCTAACAAGCTAAAGTTCCTGAGTTTTAAAGTCCAGTACTGCCAATAGAGAAATAAGGAAGGAAGGAAGGAAGGAAGGAAGGAAGGAAGGAAGGAAGGAAGGAAGGAAGGAAGGA
>NW_012267225.1:29095533-29124394 GCF_000151885.1 Dipodomys ordii
GCTAGTGAAGATCTTCTCCCAATCTGTGGGCTTTCTATTGATCTTGCTAGCTATGTCCTTTGCCATGCAGAAGCTCTGCAACTTCATGCAATCCCAAATGGGCCTTTTTAAAAGCATTAAAACTACCCTTGAATGTATCAATCAAGTCTAGAAGCAAATCCATGCCTCTAGTATTAAAATTTGAACTCAGCACCTTTCATTTGTTAAACAGTCACTAACCAGCCAAGCCATTCCCTAGCCCTTTTTTACTTTTGTTACCTTTGAGATAAGGGTTTGCATTTCTGTCTGAGCCAGCCAGGTCAGCAATCCTATTTATACTTTCCACACAGCTGGGATGGCAAGTGTATGCTACCACCTCCATCTTTTTCTGTCCATTATGATTGAGTCTCTACAGGTTTTACCCTGGCTGACTTCAAACAGCATCCCAATCTACCTCCCAAGTAGCTATGATTGTAGATGTGAGCCATTGGTTAGAATTACTTATTTTATATTTCATGGCAAAATGTGATTTGAGTCTTGGTAGGGATTATATTCAACCTGTATCTTGCTTAGGATGGCTATTTACGTTTTAATCGTAATATTCTCTCAAGCTACAAACATGGGATATTTTTCCATTTATTTTGTTTTTTATTCATTTTCTTTCATTAGTGTTTTATGGTTTTTAGCATATAGAAGTTTATGTCCTTGGTAAAAGGAAGTACCTTACATTAGCCAAGGACTTTCATTATTTTTGATATTGTTGTAAATAGCATTATTTTCTTGATTTCCTTTTTCAGATCATTGCTTCAGTAAATAAAAGCCACTAAGTTTACATGTTAATTTACATTCTGCTTTGCTGAGTTTGTTTCCTAGGTTATTTTTGTGGCAATTTTAATGTTTTCTACGTATAAGATGAATCATCAGCAGACAAGCATCCTTCTACCACTGCTATTATTTGAATATCTCTTATTCATCTATTTATTACTTTTTTCTTTTTGTCTAATTGCTCTTGTTATTTTTTCTGATTCCAAGTTAAGAAACACATATTAATGAAAGCAGCATGATATGAAAATAGTCACATAGAACACTGGGGATAGAGAGGCTCCTCAATAAATATGTTGAAAATCTGGTTATCTACATGTTGAAAGCAAGCGGACCTTTGTACCATATACTGAAATCAGCTCAAAGTGTATTAAAAGCCTAAACGTTAAGACATGATACCGTAAAACCTCAGGGAATCTCCTTGATACTGGCCTTGGCAATGATCTTCTAGATAGCATATGAAAAACAGAGGCAACCAAAGCAAAAACAATGGGGACTGAAGGCTTGTTTCCTGGTGGAGTACCTGCCTTGCAAGTGTGAGGCTGAGTTCAAACCTCAATACTAACAAAAATGAAATGTGACTATATCAAACTAAAGAGTGTCTTCAGAGCAAACAACTAAATGAAAATGAAGGATAAATACTTACAAAGTAGTATAAAACAATTTACAGTATATTACCTAATGAGGAGTTAGTGTCTAAACAATAAAAGGAACTCACAAATTCCACAGCTGAAGAGCAAACAACCAAAAATTTAAAAATAGATAAATGACATGAATAGTGATTTTTCCAAAGAAGGTATACATGTAGCCAGCAGGTATAGTAACATACAAAGAGAGAGAGAGAGAGAGAGAGAGAGAGAGAGAGAGAGAAATGGAACATTATTCAGCACTTAAAAGTCCATACAGTCATTTGTGAACCTGGAAATTATGTTAAATGAAATAAGCAAGACTATAAAGATGTATATAGATTGATCTTTCATATATGCAGAATCATTTAAAAAGTTGAAAACACAGAAACAGATGAAAACAGTAGCTACCAAGGGCAGGGAGGAGAAGGAAGTAAGGAAAAAAAGTAGGTTAAAGATTACAAACTTACAGCTACATGTAATGAGTAAGTTCATAGAGTTCATGTACACCAAAAGAATTATGGCTAAAAATATTGTCCTATGTACTAGAAATGTTGTAAATTTTACATGTTCTTTCTTTCCGTGCAGATGCCCACAAATGGTAACCATGGAAGGTAATGAATATGACGAACTGTGTGTATAGTATATAATATGTATCACTGTAGTCATGGTGATTATATAATATATAATATAATCAGAACATATAATAAAACATATATAGCATATATATAATATCAAATAAAAAGACAAGAAATCTACACTGACTATTGTAACTTTTGCAAAAGAGCAAGCTTGCAAATAAGTAGAAAGCTATGACTGAGCCATGAGAAAAATTGACTAATTCCAAGAAAAATACATAAAAAATGAAAATGGACTATGTGTGCTTCCTGCACATTCAGTCAAACCATATCCCAAAGCCTTAGTAGCTCAGCCTCGCTTCAGCTTCATAAACTTTAGAGCTCCACACAGCCTTCTCCTCTCATGGCTCTTTACCTCTGGACTTCACTGAACTCACTTGACCTTTCAGAATATGATTCTGCTTGCCTTGGGTCTTTCACTTTCAGATTTGGAACTGATTCCTCAGATTGTTCAAGGTATTGTAAATGTCTTGTAAGGAAGGAGGAACACCAACAGGAACAGGGCTCCTCTTGACTCTGCTAACTTATTGCCGTCTAGTCTGAATTGATAGGATTGCACTTGGTCAGGAGAAGAGGTAACTGAATGCATAAGATCACTTTTAAAAGCTGGGCGCTGGTGACTCATGCCTGTAATCCTAGTTTCTCAGGAGGCTGAGATCTGAGGATCGCGGTTCAAAGCCAACCTGGGCAGGAAAGTCCGTGAGACTCTTATCTCCAATAAACTACTTGAAAGCCGGAAGTGGCGCGGTGGCTCAAGCGGTAGAGGGCTCTTCTTGAGCTGAAGAGCTGAGGGACAGCGCCCAGGCCCAGAGTTCAAGCCCCACGACTGACCAAAAAAAAAAAAAAGATCACTTTTAATTTTGGAAACTCATGTAGCCACTGACTACGTGTCAGTAACACCCACTTTGAGCTTCAATCATGATTATGGAAGGCAGAACATAAGATCAGAAACAAACAGGGAGGTGTGATGTTGATGGGTTGCAAAAGCATTGACCAGACTTCCTTTATTTTTGGCTGCCTTCAGTTGGCTTTGTGGCACTTGAGACTGGTGTGGAATGATCTTAGTAAGACTATATCATGTAGCCCCCAGTGGTAGGCTTACATGATTAAGGGGTTCAAAGAGTTAAACCCTGACAGTAAAGAACTGGTATCACCAAAGAAATTAAGCATAGAAAATGCAACAGAAATAAATGGACACAAACAGTGCAAAGATTACCCTGTTTATTTTTAAATCACTTGAATAGTTGTACAGAAAGAGATTTGAACTGTGCAGCTGAACCTTTTGATGTATCTTTGGAAAGAACAGTTTATTGGGAAACACTAAACATTTACTAAAATGTTGAGTAGCGAAACCTGAAATATGTTAATGTATTTCTTTCACGGAATCAGATAAGTACCTAATTTTGCAGGAAAATTATGAACATTTCTTCATTTCTTTAAGAATGATTTAGACTCAGCAGGCATCTCACCTCAGAAATAGCAAGGCATTATTTAATTTTAAAAGTGTTTTAGTGTGACATTTTAGGCATTTTGAAAAGTGCATAAAAGATAAGGTTACCTGACAGTAAGGCTGTTACACAGCATCGTTACACTGATAACTCCTGGAGCCATTTCATTTGCATGAAACCATTTGATTATGGCACTGGGAATCAAGTGATATTGTGTTTGGAACCATTTGTGCGTGCTATTTATTTTAGCATAATACATATTTATTGGTATTTTATTCACAATATAAGTCACATGTTAATAACAGTTTAACAGGCTTTAGAGACGTGCCTTCTCACATGTTCAATAACAACTTCATGAGTAATTCCACAAGGAACACATATCTGTGGACAACTCCTAAGCCTATAAACAATACACTGTTTATTCTACAGCCCAGCAGACACTTAATATGGTACAGTCCACTGTATAAAGCTTCTGGAGTTAGGGAATTAAAATATAATGTATTACTTCTAATTCAGATTAACAATGAACAAAGTATTAGTGTAAATACTTATTGCAATACCTACAACATAGCTATTTTTTTCAAATAGACATGATTTAAAACTTTAATTTAACTGAACACCTTGTATTTTATCTGACAACTCCAGAAAAATAAGCTTTTAATCATCTTTTCAATGTCAACCATAGAGCCAGGCACAAGTGGCTCATGTTTGCAATCCCAGCTACTCAGAAGGCTGAGAGCTGGAATGAGGTTCAAATCCAGTTCAAGCAGATAAATCTAAGAGACTCTTATCTCTAATTAGCCAGCGAAAAGCCAAAAGAGGAGATGTGGCTCAAGTGGGAAAACACCAGTCTGGAAGGAAAAAAGCTAAGAGAGAGCAAGCCTAACAAACACCACCACTAAAAATAAATAAATAAATGAACCATAAATATTTCAAGCTAATATAAGCAATATAGAAATTTCACTTCAGAAATATGACATTTTCAGGTGCTGCGCTCTCAACATCCCCCCTACAACAAATCCATTTGGATCTTGGATGCAGGGGGATCTAGGGAAAAGCCATTTCCAATAAGTTACATCTACAGCATACCTTGTATTATGTAGCTGATTCTAATGGGGTAAAAGAATTTAAAACTTCATTAGCCCAATAGGAAGTCTAATAAATGATCAACTGGTTGGCCAGACTATCAGACTGGGTTATAGAAATGGGTCACTGATAGAAATTTGCTGTCAATATTGATAAAATTGCAAGAGGAGGAAGATGCAGGTTTTGGGATGTCTGAACACTTTTCACCCTAGACTATATGAATTATAATGACCTGGGGTTAGCTAGAGGAGCATTTGGCCTAGCTCACTAGGACTTAAGCTCAGTGCTCAGCAACACTACTAATAGTCAAGTTGTGATGCTATTATGCATTCAAAACAGACAGGAAGCCATAAAACTTCTTATCCTTTCTCCCCATTCCCAGCACTCTTCGCTATCTCATATTTTAGTTGAGTTATTTGGGAGGGGGTTATGGATGAAGAAGAGAGACAAGTCATAATCATATCACATCCGCATTGGGAGGTTCACTAGAAAGATAGAGGCTGATGCTGTTTCTGTTCATGCCAATGACTGAACAGCTCTGCCTTCATAGCTGTTGACAGCATGTTCCTGTGTGTGTGTACTTCTTGCCAGTGGAGTTCATAAACTAAAGATGAATAAGAAGAGGAGGCAGCTCATCAGGGGCAGAGCATCATCAGGAAAACAGGAAAATGGTTTGCATTTTGGAGTTAGAATAGCCAGGAGGATTTTTTTCACTGTTTCAGCTGACTTTGGTGTCTAGCCAAGCTCCAGGCACTGACTGCAGGCACATTTGGCGACATCCTCTCCTCTGCCACCCCTGATGCCCCAGCAACCCTGACACCGCTGCACAAGCTGCTGCCAGAATGAAGAACACTAGTAGTTCTCCCTCTTCCTTTCTCTTTGCTATTTTGAGACAAATTTGAATAACAACCTATTCCCCTCATTTATTATTCTTGATGAATAGTAAATTATTCTAATAGCATTGACTGTTCTATTCATTTGTTATTTGAGGATGATTAGAAGTGAATAGCTATTATGAAGCCTCACCAGTTCCAAAAATTAGATGTTAGAATTTTATGTTTCCTTTTGGCTTTGAGTAATTATCTCTATCACTTCCTCTAATTCACACTACACACACACACACACACACACACACACACACACACACACACACACACCTTACTTCTTTCCTACTCATAGGTTGTTTTGATTCTAAAATTGGTAAGCCCCAGTATTCAAAAGTTTCCCCATATTCAATAGAAGAGCCTCAGAAATGAGATTTCTCTGAGGCATGCAGGGGTAGAAAGTTATGTTTAGGTTTAGTAGCGTCACCTAACTCACTCACAACTATATTACTTCAGTGTACAGAACAGTACATTAGTAAGATATGGCTTGCTCATAGACAGGAACAGGGAGGGAATGCCTGTATCAATCACAATGCTATTTACAAATTCATCTGTTTTACTCTGAAAGCAAAATAACATGTAGGTGAAGAAAATATCATTTTAGGGGCTGGGAAGGTGGTTCAGTAGTAGAGTGCTTGCCTCGCATGCATGAAGCCCTGGGTTCAATACCTCAGCACCACATAAGCAGAAAAAGTAAGAAGTGGCGCTGTGGCTCAAGTGGTAAAGCGCTAGCCTTGAGCGGAAGAGCTGAGGGACAGGACCCAGGCCCAGAGTTCAGGGCACATGACCGACAAAAAAAAAGAAAAGAAAGAAAGAAAATATCATTTTAATATGAATAACTTATTACAAAACCCACTAATCTAAGCATGTCAATCCTTATCCCATCTCTTCAGCCAATATCCCAGCCATTCTCAAAAGACTCTCCTCCTGAATCCAAGTGAACCACTTATTTTCCCCAAAATATAGTGTTTGCCTTCCTGCCATCTATATTGTGTTTGTCTTGCCTGTTATTACTTTTCAGCTCTTCCATACTATCTCCCATCTCCACTGGTGCAACTCGACTTCTTTCATGAGGATATATTTTAAGTCCTATGTTTAATCCCCTCATCACAAATTTTCTTCTCTTTGATGGCACTACATCCTTCCCCCAAAGCACTCCACTCACAACTGCACACTGACTTATGCAAACACCCACTCATGTTGCATGTGGCTTTCTTCTTATATAATTTGGGAGATCCTCTTTAGAAAAAAGCATATTAAATTGGAAGCAGAAGATTAGGCACAAAAGGGAATATTTTGGTGCAAATACAATCTGAATTGTAATTCCATGGCATCCCAGTCAGAATGGCTCTCACCAAGATAATAAAAGGTAACTGTCAGCAAGGATGTGAGGAATGGAGCCCTTACACACTTCTGGTGGGAATGTAAGTTAAGGTAGCTCCTATGGACATCAAAGAATTGGAAGTGGCACTGTGGATCAAGTAGTAGAGACCTCGCCCTGAGCTGAAGAGCTGAGGGACAGCGTCCAGGCCCAGAGTTCAAGCTCCACAACTGACAAAATAAAAATTTTAAAAACTTGCCACAATAGTTAAACATGCCATACTTTTTCACAAACAAGGCCATACTAAAGCTACCAGCACAACTATGTGTACCACAGTGTTATTCACCTTAGCTAAGATATGGAACCAACCCAGATGTCCCTCAGTAGATAAATGGATCAAGAAAATGTGGTATGCATATATATACATATATATATGTATATATATGAATTCTATGCCTTCATTAGAAAAAAATGACACTGCCCAATTTGTTAGGAAATGGAAAGACTTGGAAAAAATTATATAAAGTGAGGTAAGCCAGGCCCAAAGAAACATAGGTCCCATGGTTTCCTTTATTTGCAATAACTAGTATATGTCTAGGACAAGCAGAAAAGATCAAAAGCTATGTACATATGACCAGATAAGATGATTCTAAGCAAAATGAACCCCAAGATAGGGACACAAGAGGTTTTATCTTTCTTGCTGTTGTTTTTAATGTACTTATAATGTACTATGTGATTTTTTTGTTTCTCTTGTATGTTCTTCCCCCCATGGTTTAATCACTGTTTTCACTGTATTTGATTTCAGTGCCTGGCATCTTTATGTACATTTTTCTAAATTGGGGAGGGGAAGGGAAATAACAAAATGCTGAGACAAGGATACAGGTTGACCCATTGTAACAATGAGATGTACAAGACACTATGTTGAAAATGAACTTTACATCTTGGGATGGGGGAGTAATTGGGGAGGTGGGAGAGAAAGGATGGTAGGAAAAAACAAAGGAGGGAGTAACAATGCTCTACAGGAAATGTACTCATTACCTTACTCATGTAACTGTAACTCCTCTGTACAGTATCTGTACAATTAAAATATAAAAAATACTGTGTTTACTTTTAATCCAAAAAAGTAAATAACCTAGATAAAATGAAAAATTTCTCACAAGACACAAGCTACCAAAAGTGACTCCTGAAGAAAAAAAGGAAATATTCCAAGGTAAGAGATTGTCAGTAATATGATCATTTTCCTAACAGAACTTTAGAACACTAAGGTTTAGCTGCTAAGTTTTACCAAATGTTTAAGAAGTATTTACACTCTTCTTCTCAAAGTCAAAAAGAAAAAAGTAGAAAAAAAGGAAAAAATAGAAAAAATTCCTCATTTATTCTACAAGTCAGAGTTATCCTAATATCAAATCTAGACAATAGCATCAATAGAAAACCAAATTATATGTAAGTATAACTTATGACTTTAAGAACAAAAATCCTCATCAAAACACTGGCAAGACCAGATGCCAGTGGCTTACATTGAGTAATTCTAGCTTCCTAGGAAGCTAATATCTGGATGATCATGCTTTGAAGCCAGCCTAGGCAGAAAAAAAAAATCACTATATTCCATTTCCAAATTAACTGGCAAAAAAAAAATCAAGGCTGGATATATGCTCACTTAGCAAGCAGGAGGCCCTCAATTCAAACCCCAGTATTACTCAAAATAAAAATACTAGCATGTCTAAACAGTGTAGTATTTAGCATAAGAAGTGGAAAGGAATTTTGATACAGACAAAAACTCATAAAACTAGAGCTAACTGATTTCAACAAAGGTGTCAATCTCTTTGTTAATTAAAAAGTGCTAGAACAACTGGCTATCCATATGCAGAAGAATTAGTTTTGAACCCTGGTTTCCTATCATATGAAAAACAAAATGGCTCAAATGTATCATGGGCCTAGATCAAATAGCTAGAGCTATAAAATTCTTGAGATGAAATATTGGTATAAATAAATCTTGTTTTTCCCCCTTGAGTTAGGCAAATCATAAACAACAAAAGAAAAAGTAGATTTTTATCAATATTAATATTTTTACATCAAAGAACACTACCAAGAAAATGAAAAGACAACTTAGATGTATCTGATGTATTTAATACTCGAAGTGCATAAACAACCAAAAAACCAAACAAATACAGGGCTGATGGCATAGCTCAGGTGGTAGATTACTGGCATAAGGACCAGCATAAGGACCTGAGTTTAATCTCCAGACTTGCCCAGGTTTTGCCTAAAACAAAAGAGCTATCACAACTATTGACTAAAAAGAGAAATATCACAATTTAAAAAATGGTCAAAGGATTTAAGTAAACCTAATTTTTTCAAAGAGGACATGCAAATGGCCAAAAAGCAAAGAAAAATATGGGAGCTGTTCGAGGAAATTCAAATAAAACACACAGTAAGTTACCACTGCAATCCACTAATCTGACATTAATTTTTTAAATGGGAAATAACAACTGTTGGCAAGGAAGTAAAGCACTAAAACTCCTCAGATTTTGCTGGCAGAACTGGAAATGTTGCAATCACTGTGGAAAACAGCTTATCAGTTCCTGGAAACATTAAATATAGTTACCCTATGAGCAATTCAACTCTTCATTACAGTTCCAAGACAATTAAAAACACATGTTCACACAAAAACTTCTGCACCAATATTTAGAATCATTTTTCAGAATGGTCAAAATATGCAAATGACTCAATTGTATATTAATGGTGAAATAAATAGACAAAATTAAGTACAATCAATAATATTTCTTTTATAGATAAGGACCAAAAGTTTTATAAAATAACTAATGAGTGTTTAAATAACTGACCCATGCTTTGTAAAATTTGAGTAAAATGTTTCAGCGTTATCAGTATTGGGGTTTGAATTCAGATCTTCTCTTTTGCTAGGCAGGGGCTCTAAGCCATGGCCTTAGTAATGTTTTATTTTTTCCTTTGGTGGTTCTGGGAATTGAAATCAGAATCTTATGATTGCAATGTGAGGCATGCCAGTAGCCAATTATCATCATCATAATCATCATTACCATCAATTAATTGAAAAAAGACACATATTTTGATATGACTATGTAAGGCATGCAATGTACCTTGATCAGACCCAACCCTCTATCACTATTTTTCTTTTTTTTTTATTGTGAAAGTACTGTACAGAGGGGTTACAATTACATGGGCAAGATAATGAGTACATTTCTTATCAAGCATTGTAGCCTCCTCCTTTGTTTCTCCTTCCCATCCCTTCCCATCCTTCCCCCGCCCCCCTCCCCATCCTCCCCGCCATCCCCCCACCCCTGCACCAAAGTTGTAAAGTTCGTTTTCGACATAAGGACTTGTACATCTCATTGTTGCAATGTATCCACCTGTATCCCTATTTAAACGGTTTGTTTTTCCCCTTCCCCTCCACAAATTATACCGACATCAAATACAGTGAAATCAGGGGTTATACTGTGGGGGAAGGACATACAAAGCAACAAAGAAATAATCTTATAAATGTGTTAGAAACAATCGAATGAAAGAAAAAAAACATTTGAGTACATATCTTAGGGTTCATTTCTCTAACATCACCTTATCTATCACTATTTTTCATTCCCCCTATCCTTTTCACAATTTCAGCAAGCTTCATCATTCCATTTTCCCATATGCATACAAAGTATTTGGCCATATTTATCTACCTGCACCCTCTCCAAATGACCTACATCTGGAGAGGACTTATTCATTTTCCAATAAAGTGCATGTGAATTGTTCAATAGGGCTTTACCATGGCATTTCACATATGTTATAGTAGTATTAGTCCTTCAACCAATCTAGTTTTCCCCATCTTTACCATTAACTGTGACTCAATGGCTCTCGGTGAGTTTCCTCTTGCTGTCTTCATTCACAGATGTCCTGTATTTCAGTGTTGTTTGCCTTCTATCATTCTTCCTCAGCTATGCCAATATTCCTTCCCACCTCTCCCACTTACAAGCTCTTTATGGGGTTTTTATACTATAAGGTAAGTTAACACACTTTTCTGAATGAATACTCTTTTTAGCAACAAAACGTAACAGAGAAAATGGTCAATGAATGTAACATGACTACCAAAATATTCTAGCAGCGTAATAGAAGCTAGGTTTTCAGAGCTCAATACAATTCTATCAGAAATGATTTTCTGGCAGTTCTTTTTTGTGATGCGCCTTCTCATTTCATTTTCTCATCTCCCGTTGTTCATCCTTAGTACTGCTTTTCTCCCCTAACTTGCACCTAGAACTCATGAGGTACCTAGCGGGTTGTGTGTTTTAGTGCCATGCTATCCATCTATTTCCTGCTTTGAATTCTTCACGCTCAACACCTGAACAAACTATAGATTCGGTAGGATAAGCTGGATAGGAATCCATCCAAGAAATTTAATGAGAGGACTTAACAAAAGCTAATAGACCACTTCAAACTAATGCTCACCATATGTATCTTGGTGTCTCCTCCAGAGACTGAAAACAGAAACATGATTAAGAGAAAAACTTGAGTTCTGTGCAGAAGATATCTGCCACACAGGTTTAATTTCAATAAACAATCTAATATTTCACTCCCTTTTTAATAAACTGGTAGATTTTAAGAGCAAGACAACACATTAATTTATAAGGTGAATATTTTCATAATCCATAGCATAAATGTCACTTCCATGCAGTGTAAAGCTTCCTTGTTCCCTGAGCTTCTTTTCTCTTGATTTTAGCAGGTCATCGATCCACTTAAACTTTTATCTTCTCTAGTTTTGAGTTCAGGATCTCTAATTGCAATTTTTATATTTGTTCCTATTAAATTTCAATGCAAATGGCTAAAATCCAACCTATACCTCTCACCTTTCATCCTTGGAATTAGTTCATATTTTATACACACACACACACATACACACACACTTAAGTATTTAAAGACAAGTGTTACATGCACCAATACATTCAGGTTCAGCCAATGCTATTGAAAGGTTAGTAGAGAGAGTGGATGAGGTCTGACAGGTACTGTGGTTTCTGAGTTGGGCATTTTAGTTTACCATTTTGGCATCAAGTGATCAGATGCCTGCACAGATAGAATGCCCCAATATAGCTATTCTTTTACTTTCATTTATTGACTTACTATGAGCAAATCACTGGCATTTGTAAGCGCTAGCTAACATCATTTATTAGGGAGATAAATGAGAGTAATTAAGCTTCAAGGCCATAAGTGCTGAAACTTTTTGGAATTAGTGTGCTATTAAAATGACGGAGTGCCTGGATCTGCCCAGGTAAGATGTGCTCTCTCACCTCTAACTCTGTTTCTTGGAGTGACCTCTGCTGCCCCTCCTAACCCTGCACATGGCTTCCATGAGCTAAATATAATTCCTCAGGCAGTGTCATGGATGAATGGTCAGTTCGTTATTTCAAATCATTTTTGTCTACATCATTTAATGTCAAGCTGTACATGTGATAACCATAAGCTTTTAGTTAATGCTTGTTATTATTTTTGCTTCCATAACTAGATGTGGAGAAGCTATCATTTCAAGAAGATTAACAGTCTCCTCTTTTTCAAAAGTAGTCTTAAGTTTGTGATACAGTCTGTCTTTTCTAAACTAATCCTAAACTAAGTTTAGGATTTCACCATCTAAAACAGCTGAAATATAATTAGTAAGGTCACATCTAACTTTTGACAAGTGATATAAACCAAACAACCAAACCTCTGAATTCTGAGAGAAAGGACCTGAACTAGAACACAAACAGATCCTAGAGAAATACGTTTGATATTTTGATTTCTAAATTTAATCTTGAATACCTGCGCAGTTAACAGCTTTGGGGAGTGAAAATGTTGCATATCATAGTTACCATGAATTTGTAAATTAGCATCATGTGACATTTTCCATTATTTGAGCTGCTAATATGTACCTAAAGCTACTGCTAAGTTCAGTGTTGTACATGGATTTCCCTGCCAGTGATCTCACATTCTAAACTGCACCTGCATTTTTTCATTTCAAGTCTTATTAATTATGAAACCTTTTGTGTGCACAAAATATTTTCCTTCCAATAATGTGACAAACATTTTCACAATGTTAGTTTTTTCAGAATATGACTATATAAAGAAAATGTCAAATGAGACATTGCAGTATCTTTTTATGGTGGGATAAAAAAGATGCCTAATTTCAATGAAACAGAAGGTCACACTAAGGAAGCATCATTATTCTTAGTTAAATAGGACAGTCTAATTATAACCTTGATTATGAAATTAACTTTATTAGTCACATTTCCACATATAGTATTATCTCTCTCTACCCTAACTCCTAAATAATATTAATTATTGCAATTACTTATAATTATAATTAAATTGAATCAGGGTCTCTCTAGGTAGTCCAAGCTGGTCTCAAACTTGGGATTTTTCTGCCTCAGCCTCCTGGAGTGCTAGGGTTACAGGCCACCTCTAAAATTTGTATTCTCATGTTTAGAAAGGAAAAGGAGAAAATAAGTTTAGAAATGTGTTAGAAAAGGTCCACAGTTAACAACCTCAGAACCATTTTTGAGTTTGATACCACAAATCCCTCTGTAGCGCAAGTCTCTACAGTAAAATTTATTTTATTGAAATTAATTTGTCTTAGCTTCTCATTGGTATTCTCCTCTCACCCAATTTTACAGACTTACCCCCAATTGTCTGATCTGATCTTTATGTTATTTTTGCCCCATTGTCTACCTTGTGATTTTAGAAGCTTAAATTTATTGAGATTTGGATCCTAATTTATTTGCCCTCTTCCATTCCAATTTTTGTAATAAAACAAGGAGAAGAAAGGGAGGAAGGAAATGCTAAGAGAAAAAATCCATATGCAAAGGTATTAAAATAAAAAGAGGTCATGAAATGATTTTGATTTTGTTTTATCCTTGTGTTTTCATTTTAACATTAGGTTTGAGATTTAAGGACTAGGATTCTTAAATCCATAGAGAACTAAGTTTATAACTCCAGTTAACATATCATTGTCTTTGCTCAGCTTTGGAGTCTTAAGGACATTTTCTCTGTCACTGGTTGGCTCTTAGCTCATAAAGGTCAAGACTAGACTCAACTTTACAATCCTGATGGCCATCAGGAAAGTGAGAGAGGCCTTCCTTATGCCAGAGAGTTTTCTAGAAAAACCAAGACAGGAAGCAGAATGCATGTACCTTTAGAGAACTTTTTAAAATGTTTTTTATTGTAAAAATACTGTACAGAGGGGTTACAGTTACATGAGTAAGGTAATGAGTACATTTCCTATGGAGCATTGTTACCTCCTCCCTTCCCTCCCCTTTTCCCCAACTCCCCACTCCTTCCCCCCAAGTTGTAAAGTTTGTTTTCTACATAGTGTCTTGTACATCTCATTTTTACAATGGGTCAACCTCTATCCTTGTTTCGGCATTTTGACTGTCCCATTGATGGAGGCGTTCCTGCCTCACCCTTATGTGAGGAAGATTTCTGCTATCTCAGGACAGACTCTAACCACTTACAACAACAGCACGTGGGGACTTATTAGAACTCTTTTCTTTATAAGCTGAGCATCAGCAGCTCATGCCTGTAATCCTAGTTACCCAGGAGCCTGAGATCTGAGAATCGCAATTCAAAACCAGCTCAGGTAGCAGAATCCATGAGTCTCCTTAGCTTCAGTTAACCAGCAAAAGTCCTGAAGCAGAAGTGCTGCCTCAAGTGGTAGAGTGCCAGCGCGCGCGCACACACACACACACACACACACACATTTTCTCTTTTAAGAAAAGGGGTGATGGATAACCCGAGCTCATTCCTATAGCCCTAACTACTCAAGAGGCTGAATTCTGAGGATCACGATTAAAGCCAGCCCAAGCAAAAAGTCCATGAAACTGTTATCTCTAATTAGCCACTAAAATGTTGGAAGAGGGCTATGGCTCAAGAGGTAGAACACTAACTTTAAACACAAAGCCCCTGAGTTCAAGCCCTAGGACTGACTAACTCTCTCTCTCTCCCTCCTCTCTCTCTCTCTCTCTCACACACACACACAATTAAGAATGGGAGAATTCTATATTGGTAATTACATGCATGGTTTTTTAAAAAAATCATAATATCCAAGCATTCTCTATTTTTTAAGTTCCTACTTTCATTCCATCTAAAACATTAGTTAGTCCTTTAAAAAAAATCTTTGGCAAAATTCTGCTTCTTATTTTTGGAACACTCCCAACTTTTCTCTCTTGTCCACAAAATAAAATATATAGATTACAGAGGGAAATACAGGACAAACCAAAGAAGGTGTTAGCAAGTTGTTCACAGACATCTCTCACTTTAGGACCTTGGCATACACTTTTTCCTACTAGGAATATAGACATTGTTTTTCTTAGCTGGCTTCTTGTGACATTTGACTTCACTGAAGATACTTTATTAAAACATGCTTTCAACTTGCCTTTAACCATTTTAGTTATTGAAAATTGACCATTCTTTGGTGCTATCAGTTGAGATGACTTTCTCACGGGGAATGCTCAACAAAACTCATTTTTTAAGGTTCACCTTCAGCAATGCATCATGCCACTGGTGGGCCAGAGTGCTTGGCTCATCATTTTCCCCAGCTACTAGCATAGGATGGAATCAAACAACCAAGGCATATTTGCAAATGAGATTGGAAGTGAGTAAACACACAGGTTCCATCCTGAAGATGACTTCTCTAGGTGGAAAAGTCACAGCACTGACTTCTATTCTACCTCTGTACATTGGGTCTGTCCTGTGACCTGACCACTCAACAAGAGATAGCTGAGATCCCAAGCTGTTACACACTATACCCATTTTCCAGTCTTCTTTCTTATTCAGCCTCTTTGTGATATTTTATTGAAATATCTTTATTGGAAATTCTTGCTTTATTGAGCCATCCTTCCAAGTTGTCTCATATAGATTACTCCCCCTGGTTTTTCTCCTCTTCTGTTCTAGCCTCTTTTTCACTTTCCCCTGTATGTTCCTTTCTTTCCCCCTACCAATTGGTTGTTGGTGTGTCACAAAGTTCTTCAAATTAGCTTCTGATCCTCCAATTCCATACACATGCTGCGGGGGGAATCTCATCCATGTTCACATAAGTAGACAAAGCAACCATTTCCACATCTACCTTTCTAGACCCAAATCTCTTCTGAGGATATACTGATTGCCCCCTCCATGTGGATGGCTCCTATTTATCCCCAACTTGACATCTCCAAAGCTAGAAATATACAAATAAACTTGAGCTTCTCCTTGGGCTTCACAGCCTATACGTAATTCATCTCTGTTTTCTGTTGAGAATCACTCAGGTATTACTCATATGCTCCTTTCTTGGTTTCCCAGAGTAAAATCTTATCTCAGACTATTTCTCATTCTCATTATTCTAATTACTTTATTTTAACTTATCTCCCAGCATCTCAGTCCTGACTCATCTGCTATATGGGATAGATTATATCAGTTCAGCATGTGCTCTTCAATAAAGGCAGAAATTGCTTTTCAATGAAGAATAATAATTCATCCAGAAAATTTATACCTTCAGAAAGTTAGCACCCTCTCCTCTAATTCTAGGATTAGGAAGCAATGTTTAGGTTAACAGTTTAACCACTAGAATGTACCTAAACTACTCAGAAGATCTCAGTTTGGTTAAGTTAATATTTCATTATATACAGAATTCATTCCTGAAAATCTGATAGCTTTTGAATGAAGAAAACCTTAGGATGAAGATAGAATCTGGGTTGCTGGTGACCTTTGCTTTCTATGCTGATCTTTACTATCAGTTGTCAATGTTCAGATCTCTACAGACTCCTATCTGAATAATTTGTCTTTTGTTCTTTGACATATTGTAACTGTGACATTAATTATATCATGTCCATTATAATAAGGGACGATGAAAACTTATGTTTTCCAAAAATAACTACCCCATGACCTTCCTAGGTCTGAAACCCTCAAATATTTCATGCTCTTGAAGTAAAGGCAAAACAAACAAACAAAAAGAACCAAGAAAAAAATAGCCTTATAGTGATCTAAGGCTTGTTAGCATGGTTCTTGAAATCAACTGGAAAAAGACCTTGTTTGACCTTATATCATGAAGTTCGTGAATGAACCTGACACATCATGTACGAGTGCAATGGATGACATAATATTCTAGCCTAGGAGTAGCATTTTCTGTAAACATGTGATTCCTGATCACAGTGCAAATATAAGAGCAACAAATTGCATCAACGATAGATGACATGGTCCCTGACAATGTGCAGACTAGTCTGTGTTCAGAACTATAGCAGCCTGGAGTTTAAGAACGTTTTAATCTGCCAAAAAGATTTCTTGAGTGGTTATGCTTTCTGTCTTCTATTATTTGAGTGGTTTTCAGATGCCATTTTACTTCTTACAGAGTCTCCTCCCAAAATATCAGTACGATTCACCAGTCTGTGCCCACTCCCCAGGTTATTGCCTCATACAGAACCTTCATAAAGGAAGAGAAAAAGGAAACCTCATCAACTGCGGATACAAAAAGAGCTGAGCTCAAATATCACCTCCATCCCTTCCTTACACCTTGAGACTTGACTGAACCACAGAACATGTTTAAGGCTTAATTTCCTTATCTGTAGGATAAGAATAATTTTCACTTCAGAGGACATTTACATAAAAGAAGTCAAATTAGAAGCTGGGAGCTGGGAGCTGGGAGCTCATGCCTATAATCCTAGCTACTCAGGAGGCTGAGATCTGAGGATCGTGATTCAAAGCCAGCTTGGGCAGGAAAGTCCGTGAGACTCTTATCTCCAATAAACCACTAGAAAACGGAAGTATTGCTGTGGCTCAAGTGGTAGAGTGCTTGCCTTGAGCTGAAGAGTGCAGGGACAGCGCCCAAGCCCAGAGTTCAAGCTCCACAACCGACCAACAAAAGAAAAAGAAAAAGAAAAAAAAGAAGTCAAATTAGGTATCAAATAATAAGAACTCTAGGTGTACTCATATTCTGTCTTCACAACAATCACAATTGATTATTATCAGTATTTTATTAGATGAGGATATTGGTACAGAGGATTCAAATAATTTCCATGAGGTCATATAGCTAGAAAGTGTAGGAGTCAGAATTTGTTCATATTGGCTCCAGAGTCTGTACTCTGAATTTACTGCATGTGCTAGGGACCTAGCATAGTTTGTGATACATAGGAGATATGAAATAAATGTCTTGTTAGGACACCTATAACAAGCTTCAATAGACTTATTTAACTAGGTGTTACTCTTTTCCAATTCATCCTACAGTATTTTACTTGAGCCAAAACTCTAAAATGCAAATTTTATCAAAAGAACAAATATAAAAAATTACCATATTTTCTCATTGTCTGAGGGAAAAAAGCTTGGAGTCTCAAATAGGGTATATAAACCCTCCACCATATGTTTACCTCCTACCTTTCTAAGTCATCTTTTGACTTGTTGCATTCCAAATATACAACATCTATGTTCTGGCCTCAGCCAATTATTGTCTCTTGACTCCTTATACAATTAACTCTGCCAGCTCTTTTATTGGGCTGATGCTGTGCCTTGAACCTAAGGCCAGGGTGCTGTCCCTTAGCTTTTTCACTCAAAGTTGCTGCTCTACCACTTGAGCCACACCTCTACTTCCAATTCTTTGCTACTTAATAGGAGATAAGGGTTTCATGGGCTTTCTTACTTGGACTGGTTTCCAACCATAATCCTCAGATCTCAGCTTCTTGGGTCCCTAAGATTACAGATGTAAGCCACAGTCATCCAGCTTGCTTTCCGTTTTCAGTTCTCCTGCACTAAGAAAACACCCATTCAGCCTTCAAGATCAAACTCAATTTCTATTCCTTTGCAACAATTCATAGTCCTTTGAGGCTTCCCAAGGGCAGTACATTGCTATTTCCCCTGAACTTCATTGCAATTTATTTATATATGATAGCTCATCAATCATATGTACCTGCAGCTGAACGTACACATATTGAATTCTTAATAACCTCAGAATTAAAAGCATCTGTTTTTCATTGTGTCTTTTTTTCCAATTTTATTTTATTGTAAGGGTGATATGCAGAGGGGTTAGAGTTACATAAGTAAGGTAATAAGTACATTTCTTGTGGAACATTTTTACCCTTCCCTCGATTTCTCCCACTTTCCATTCCCCTAGACTGCCTCCGCCAAGTTGTAAAGTTCATTTCCAACATGTGCCTTGTGAATATTGCTGTTGTATTAGTTCACCATTTGTTCTTTGTTTCAACATTTTATTAATCCCCTTCACTTTCCCAAATCAGATAAACATATATATAAGACACAGGGTTGTTGGAAATTTTCACAATTAAAAAAAAAGAAAACAAACTTTACAAATTTGGCAGGGGGGCGGGTTGGGGAGGTGAGGAGGGAAGAGATGGGAGGGGAAAACCAAAGGAGGGGGTAACAATGCTTGATAGGAAATGTACTCATTACCTTGCTCATGTAACTGTAACCCTCTGTACAGTATCTTTACAGTATCTTTAAAAAAAAGAAAAGACACAGGGTACCAAAATCAAAAACAGTGAAAACAGGGGATAAACCAAAGGGGGAGAAATGAAAGAAAAAGAGAAATAACTTCACACAGTACATTAAAAAAACAACAACAAACAAAAAAACCTCTTGGAGTTCATTTCTATTAGCATCATTTTTTTTTTCCGGTTGTGGGGCTTGAACTCCGGATCTGGACGCTGTCCCTCAGTTCTTCAGCGCAAGGCTAGCACTCTACCACTTGAGCCACAGCATCACTTCCAGTTTTCTGGTGGCTTATTGGAGTTACAAGAACTTTCTTGCCCTGGCTGGCTTTGAACCGTGATCCTCAGATCTCAGCCTCCTGAGTAGCAAGGATTACAGGCGTGAGACACCAGCACCCGGGTTTAAAAAAAAAAAAAAAGCCTAAAAAAATGTTTATCTGCTTCTAATAACTTGAGGCTTCCTGAAAGGAAATCAAGCTCTTTGTAAAAGGAAGTTCCTGAATAAATGCTTTGGGTTTTGAGGACCGAGAAAGGAAAGCAGCCAAATCTCTGAGTGACTGTTGGGGAATAGCATTTGCATGCTGCTCAAAGGGCAAATGCCTAAAGTCACACAAGCCAAATATGTTTTAATTGGCAGCACTTTGGAGAATAATGGAGTATAAATATCTGAAACTTCCTGGCACTAAGATTGACAGGGGCTGAGTGAGTAGGCTTGGTTCCAAGGGTGGTGCCCTAAGCAGGAGTCCCTGGAACAAAGCTAGATTTCTCGCATGATAGTTTAGGGACACGATGAGACTAAGAGAGCCATGGCACCTCACACCTTCCCCATTCCCATTCAATACATCTGAATAGCAGCACTCATTATTAACCTGCATTAGGCCTGGGTTCTTCATTGTCCAGATAAATCCTAAGAATCTAATAATAAACTTCTTGCCAATATGGCATCTTCAGTTTTCACTTCGTTTTAATTTAATTTGAAATGTTGAAGATGTGACAAAAGTTATAAAGTATGGAAGTATTCAAGTTTCTCTGAATGCATTATGACATTTGGAATGATGGCTTCATTTCTGTGAAATTAGTTCCCTAAACAGCTGAGCATCACTCTGTTGTCCCCTACCAGGCTGTCTAAGACAATATCATCAATAAGTCACTCCAACAACCTTTTCCAATGCGTTTACCACTTTAAAGCAAAATTCTATTCACTCTAGCCCTTTATTAAAACAATGTTAATGGCACTAGATAGGGTGGATCACATCTGCAATCCTAGCACTACGGAGGATGAGGTAGGAGGGTCACAAACCTGAGCCCAGCTTGAGCTATATGGTGAATTCCAAGCTACATATCAAGTCCCTGTCTCAAAAAAGAAAAAAAGTTAATGTCTTCTCAGTGGCCTTTGATAAAGACAAAAATCCATATTTTTCAGCTTGATCTACCCTGTATCTGCCCTAAAGCTTATTTTGTTCCTGCTTTATCTTTTACCTCTAGCCACTCTCAACTGTACTAAGAACCAAACAAATGTCTTAAATAGCACTTTCCTTCATGGGTGACAATCCTACTGTTAGTTATTCTTGTGGTCTCAGTTCTCATGTCAGTGCTGTTTTCCAAGGATCCACTCTGCTGAGGACTCACACTCATACCCACAGCAGTCAAGCAGGGTTAGGTTGCTTTCATAGCTTCTGAGGGCATGGTGCTTATTACAGTTTTCAAATCTAAATTAATTTTTGTGACTTCCCCTCTCCTCAATGGCTATCCTGCCAGAAAATGCTGTATTTTATGGGAGAAGGGTTCACATTTCCTTCACATCATTTAATGATTGATCAGAGGCATTTAATAAAACAAGCCAAATGTGGATAATTATGAAACTTTCAAATTAGTATTTGTGGTAGAAAAGGGGTATGCAATAGAAATAAGTGAGAGGTAATTTTGTAGTGACTCCAAAAATGAGTGGAAGAGCAGACATACAAAATGGAGGCAGGAATGCCAAGCTTTTCTCTTGCTTTTAGTTGATTTATGGGTCCAGGCACAAGTCGGTGCTTTTTAGCAAAAGCAGTTTATGTACCTGTTAAAATAACAGGTAACTACATTGCTAAGAATTATATTACTATTGCTAATTATATTGCCTATGTTTACTCATGGGTAATTTAAATCTTCAATTTTTTTGCATTTTTTTTTTGCCCAGCAAAACTAGGAAGAAGAGACTTTTCTACTGTGAAGTAATCACAGCCTTGAGACTGAGAAAGAATATAAAGCTGCAATGTATTACAAACAAGAAATCATTAGGTGGGGCTGGGAAGGTGGCTCAGTGGTAGAGCTCTTGCCTTGCATGCATGAGGCCCTGGGTTCGATTCCTCAACACCACATAAGCAAAAAGAAAAAAGCCGGAACTGGCACTGTAGCTCGAGGGGTAGAGCAGTAGCCTTGAACTGAAGAGCAGAGGGACAGCGCCCAGGCCCAGAGTTCAGGCCCCAGGACCGGATCCCCTCCCCCCCCCCCCCCGCCAAAAAAAAGAAAACATTAGGTGGGACAATCTATTCCAGTAGCCACTTTGACAATGCTAAAGGAAAAGAAACCTAAATTGAATTATCACAAAACTTTACTCAGTACAGTTCCCAAAGTCTGTAAAAGTCATACATTTGAACAAATGCAGGCAGAACTACTGAGTTTTCCGAAGTTAATACTAAAGACAGAGAAGTGAGAATTCCATTGCAAATGGTACCGAACATACATGATATGTGAAGTAGAAGGGTAGACAGTTTCATGGAGAAATTTATTTACCTCAAAAGTTACTACTCTTGGCTAGACATTGGGGAACAATTACTCAGTGAGAAGATAATCAACCTGAAAATCATACTTATGAATATTTGTGCTTGTGCATCTGATATATCTCTAATCATTTTATAGCTAACTATAGAAAGTGACAAGTAGTCCTTACTTTAAAATAGTGATTTTTCCCCTCAATAACATCTTTTTGTATATCTGAATTTCAATCTAAAGGTGTCAAGTATTAGTTTTCACAAATAACTAATCTCCAAACAGCAACAATAAACATACTGGTCCCTTAACTGTTAAACCACATAAAATCTCTTAAAATACTGTCTTTAACCTTACTGTGGGTGTGGCCCATTAGGACGTTATCTATAAAGCTATTTTCAGGGGGCACTTGGTAGCTTTTTCTTGAAAGGAAGAACTGGGTCACTGTTATCTTTTCAGTTTTATCCAACTAAACACCCTGGCATAGAAAACTATATGATTTTAGGAATGATGATTCTGATGGAAATTTGAATAGTCACAGATGTCTCAATTATATTTATATTTCTTTGCTCACAAACAAACCTACCTAAAACTAGAACTCCCCTCCTCCCCACACCTTTCACTATACAAGAAACCAAATTTACATTTGCCATTTCACCTCCATGTCACCTTCCTGGGGCTTTGATGTAATGCAACAGAATGACGGCTCCCATTTAATTAAGCAGAAATCTGGATCTCCTCCAGCTGTGGGCCATGCAATCAGTCCCTGTGTGAGCAAAAAGGGGTGTAATCCCTGGCCCATAGATCATTCCTGCATGAAAATCTGCTCTCACTCAAAGCCATCCACAGGCTGCTAAAAATGATTTTCTTTTCCTATATGAATTACCTAGAATGTGCAGCCCTTCCCCCACTCCCTACCTTATTAAAAGACCAGAAAGGCTAAAGCAGTTCCCTTTGTCCTCTTCTTGTAACTACACTTTAATCAAAAGGGGCTCTGCCCTGCCTGTTGATATACCCAGCATTTCTTTGTTCATTGCAAGAAGCACTGTAGATGTGGTTCATTGTTTAATGTATTTTTTTCACATGCGTATCTCCAGATGGGTGTAATTTGATTCTTTGATACATTTTGAACAGATTTTTTAGAAACAGCTTTTTGAGAGGCAGACTTTTGTTGCAATATGACTTCATCTTTCTTCCAAAAGGAGGTATATTGCTCTCTCTGAATTGTGAATGGGTTGACTCACAAAATCCATTCTCTTGATACTTCAGCCTGTGAGAGATTGTCTATTACAGATTCAGGTCATCTATAGTCAATGGCAAGAATCACAATGTATCTGTTTTGCTGAGACTGAAGAAAGTAGAAAGAGACTCATCAATCTGGAGTAGTCCTTGGATCTACTCAGAGGAAGGACCAGGTAAATTTGAATGTGCAGCAAGTTCAGTTATTATGCATTTTAAAAGAGGGTGTGCTCAGCCTATAGATGTTCTCATTGTTTCTACTGAGGATTGGAGATAGAGCCATTTTGTTGCCAGAAAGAGGGAGTAAGACAGGCAAAAATCTATGTGAAGATAACTTGGATTTATTCGTGATGTCGTCTTTTTGAAAAACAATAGTGTCATGTTGTCCATGTACTTTATCTACATATATGATAATGGAACAATGAAACTTGTTGAGATGAATCTAGGAATGGGGCAGAAGGGTGAGCGAGGCTGATGACAGAGGTGTTAAATGTGATCAAGGTTCACTGTATGCATATCAGGATCTGTTCAAAAGGAAGCCTCTTATATAATTAACTGATGCTAATAAAAATAATTTACAAAGGAAAACAAAAGAAAATGCTAAAAGAAAATTAGTCTCTCTCTAACATTTGTCTGGTACATGTAATTCTGCCAGCAAACTCAAAATTCTTGTAACACGTGGAAGATATCATAACTGTTTTGTAACTTTGAGCACTCAGAATGCAGTGCTTTCCCAAAAATAAGTAAATCAGTTTCAAGTTTACTTGCCTCAAACTCTTCTGGATTTTGGCCAAAGCAAACTGAAGATTCAAAGCTCATCACTTTAAGTCAAAGAATTCAGCTCTGAGGTCAACATCTGAAAGTAATATAACCATGGTTTCTTGTCCCCTGGAACTCAGTGAAAAGAAAGGTTGGGCAAGTTTTCACCTCAGTGGTTCTCGGTGCACACAAAGCTACAACAAAAAAGATTTACTAAGACAAGAAGGCCCTGAGTTTCATGTCTTAGTAGGGATCAAAGCCCACCAAAAAAGAAATGTCTAGCTCATAAAAAACAGGGATAGAAAGTGGCACTGTGGCTCAAGTGGTAGAGTGTTAGTCTTGAGCTGTAGAGCTGAGGGACAGCACCCAGGCCAAGAGTTCAAGCCCCATGTCCAACAAAAACAAAACAAAACAAACAAACAAAAAGAAACAGGGATAACTCTTTTCCTAGCTTGGGTAAATATCGTTGCTGATGTTAAATCAGGGGTCTTATAGAATCCTTTATGGGATGACGTACAAAAGATCATGATGCAATAGTTTCTGTATCAGCTCATCACCATTGACCACAATGCCTATATCACTGGCAATCCAAGCAACTGTTTATACACTGCTAAGTGTATCCTTTTTAAAAAACTGTTCCCAAGTGCATCCTTTAAGAAATTATTATCTTAAAGGGAAGATCATCTAATGGACTTAAAGGTAAAGGATATTGGTTACTTGTGGCCCCAAAAGGAACCCTAAAACTATTAATTTGACTTATTAGTCCCTGTGTCTCTTAATGGAATGGATCAATCAGAAGATACTTTAAGCCCTTTCTATGTCCTGGAAAAGATACCAGCATATCAAGTTGTATGCTCTCATTGACTATAGAGATGTTTATTTTTACATAATGTCTTACAATGAAAAGAATCAGATAATTAAACTGGATTATTTCTATTTGAATTTATTTAATTGATACACAATAGATATAAACCACACATATTTGAGGAAGTTACTACAAGATGTTTCTATACTTACATACATCATGTAATGATTAAATAAAAAAACCTATCATTCATTAGTCAGATATTGTTAAGGAAATTAAGTAGCAATTCTATAAACAGTAAGGATAGATAAGTGTTTGATCTCATTTAATTTTTACCAGAAAGAGCAATGAAATCCCTATAAAATAAGTATAAATATCCAACTTTTACAATGAAGTTTGGAGATAGAAGGCAAATTTTTATTCAACCCTTAATTGGCAGAACCATGGCTCGGATGCCTCTCTGTATAGCCCCAAAGCTAATACATCTAGGTACTATGTGATGCTTAGAATGTCCTTTCTCTATTCTAGCTTTAAAATATTATGTGTTATTTATCTTGTCTTCAACTGATATTAAAATGTAGTACTATTTTATATTTCAGTGTGAGGCCACATACAATCCTAAACAGAATTTGCTAATTAATACTATATAAATACTTAATAGAAATAGTAGGTATTTCATGTTTATTTCCACAAATTTTTACTGAATGCATAATCTAAGTAAGGGAAGCAGTGATGGAAATATAAAATAGGCCAATGTTTCCCATACATCAAGAAACATTCATTTGTAGAGGAAATAAGTACAGTGAATTATATATTGTATATTTATATGTAAGGAATGCCATGAAACACAATGTTAAATATCAAATACTTTTCATAGTGTGTAGAATCTTTCAAAATATTTTATCATTTTGTATTTTCCTATGTCAGGTGCAACTTTCAATAACTAGAAGTTCTTGAATAAACATAGCTTATGTGATAATACTTGAATCAGATCATATGATGATAAGGTTCCCATTTGACTCATGCATTTGGGATTTGGTTTCTTGCAAAAGAGATTTGGCAGGGTAAGTTCCCTTTGCCATCAATGTTGGTGTCAGCCTCTTTGACAGAAATTGGAGGGAACCCAAACTCCTACCACTGGACTCACAGCTTTGTGTGAAGAATGTCAGTGTTATATACCAAATGGCACAAATCATACAACTCATCAATACCAGTTGAGCACAAGCTCAAAGGACCCTTCATCCAGAAAAACTTCAGAATCCTTAGCAGGAATGGGGAATCATATTTTTCCAGCAAAGGCCATTTGCATATTTATAGCCATATTTGAGTGCTATTCAAATTATCAATATCACAGAGGGAAAGGGCAGTTGATAAAAAGCATATGTGTCTGTCCTGTTATGTACCAAGTGATCCTGAAGACTTTATATGACCAGAAAGCTGGATTTTCCCACCCCTGAAGAGAATTAAATAAAATCCTTATTTTTATGGAAAGGTTTCTATAAGGTATGGAAGAACTGAAGGAAGTCTAGAGCTGGGAGATAAATAACAGTAGAATCATAAACATAAAATTCATGTTGGTCATGGAATACAAGTCATATTTGGTGATAGATTCTCCAAGACACACTCCCAATGTTAGTGTGTTTACAAAACAGGACCTAAAATAAAGCTCTCACTTTATATAGTTTATTTGAATTTGATCCCAGAAAGTTGGAGTGAGAGAGTGGGGACAATGGGATAGGGAATGGCAAAAAGGCATGCAATTATTTAATCATGGTTTAAGTGCGTCTCTCAAAGCTTAATGTGATAGGAGGTTTGTTGTCAGTGTGTGTAATGGGAGGTGGTGGAACCTTAAGAAGTAAAAGCTGAACGGACATTTTTAGGCCACTGGGGAGCTGACAAGGGACCCTGAGTTCTTAGGAGAACAGTGCTTCTTGAATGAGCCCAACCTGAAATCACCATCTGGCTTCTAGTTTGTAGATACTGTCTCTAGTTATTAAGAGAGCATTGATCATGAGCTCCCTGACAGACCCAAGCCAATGCCAGTGCTACCCACTTTGAACCTCCAGAACTATGAGCTGTAGAAATAGGCCTATTTTCTTTATAAAGTTAGTCTGCATTAGGTATTCCTATCATAAAAAATAGACTACTACAAGCAAATAAAGGGTAGCTGAGAATCAGAATACTACTCAGGCATCTATGGTTCAATCCTCTGAAGATGTGTGACAAAGGTACTTTGAAATTTGCACATAGTTTAAAAATTGCCCTCAAATTATTAACTTCAAAGATTAGTACTAGTGGCTTATACATATAATCCTAGTTACTCAGGAGGTTGTGATCTGGGGATGGTATTCAATGTGAGCTCTTGCAGAAAAGTTCATGAAACTCTTATCTCCAATTAGCTACCAAAAGACTGGATGTGGAGCTGTGGCTCAAGTGGCAGAGTGCTAGACTTGAGCACAAAAGCTTAGAGACAGTCTTCAAGTCCTGAGTTCAAGCCCCAGGACTTGAAAAACAAAACAAAAAAAAATCCTGAAGTATTAACTTTGTTTCTACATTCCACTAGCAATTAGGCCCTGAAGAAAAGCTCAGAACATAAAGGAAGAAAGACTGAGCGGTTGTTCTTGGTATCAGTCCCTACATACGAAACTGTCTGACACTCCTATGCCATAATGCGTTGGCCAGCAGAAACTAGCCATTGTTCTCAAGAACATGCCAGAGCTGCCCACTCAACAGCTTTTCCTTGGACCAGGCTTGAGTTTTGTCATCTCCATTTTTGGTGCATACTAGTGACCAGAAATAACATGATTTTAGTGGACACCATGAGAAATGGATTCATATCCCTTATTTTCTCTTTTCTCTTTGCTGGCTGTGAAAATTCCACAGAACATTTCTATTTCCAAAAAGCCACTCATAAAAAAGTAGACCAGGAAAGAGAATTTTAACAGAAGGAATCACCTTTTGACCAGTATTGTTTATTTTTTTCTCATGTCCTTTATTCTTTTATCTTGAAGATCAATTAAGACTATCTTCATGGATAAAGATAATGAAGACAAGATTCCATTTGTGGAAAATATAGATCATGTGAAGATAGGCTTCCTCTAATTTAGAAGGAAAGTTTGTAATTGAATTTCCTAACCCCTGCTTTATTAGTAATGTTAAAAGAGGATCTAAAAACTTATCTTTGATGATACAAGAGGATAAAGGCCTGTTTGCCTTCAAAACATTATTACTATTGTCAGTAGTTCATTTCCAATGTATTTTATATGCATCAAGTACACTGATTACACTAAGAAGTAAAGGCATTAAAAACTGAGTTTTGAAAAAAAAAAGTTGATGCATGGCCAATATAACCAACAAGCCAAAATGACAGCCTACAGATGGGAGAAGACTTTTACTAGCCATACATCAGACAATGGTCTTATAATATCCAGAATACACAGAGAGCTTAAAGAACTAAACTCTCAAAGAACCAACAACCCAATTAATAAACAGGTAATAAACTAAGAAAGAGTTCTCAGCAGAAGTAAAAGATGACACATGAAGAAATGCTCAACATCTCTGGACATAAAGGAAATGCAAATAAAAACAGTGAGATTCCACAACATCCCAGTTAAAGGCTCAAGAAAACAAACAATAGCAGATGTTAGTAAGGATGTGGCAAAAAGGGAACCTTAGTACGCTGTTGTTGAAAATGTAAACTTGTTCAACCATTCCAGAAAACAGTATGGAGATTTTTCAAAAAAAAAAAAAAACTAACCCTGAAATCCAGCAATTTCATTCCTGTACACTTATCCAAAAGATTACAAACCCAACCTATATGCCCCAAATATTGGTGCACCCAGATATGTCAAAGAAATGCTCTCAAACTTACAGAATAAAATAGATCCCAATACGATAATACTAGGAGACTTTAACACGCCACTCTCACCAAAGGACAGGTCTACCAACCAGAGGATTGGCAAAGAAGCTACCGAATTAAGTGAAGCCATACTTCAAGCGGAATTAACTGACATCTACCGAGTATTTCACCCTAAAACAACACAGTACACATTCTTCTCAGCAG
>NW_012267225.1:29128464-29140478 GCF_000151885.1 Dipodomys ordii
TTAGAATGGCAAAAATCAAGAACTTTAACAACAACAGATGCTGGAGGGGATGTGGACAGAAGGGAACCTTACTTCATTGTTGGTGGGAATGTAAACTTAAGAATAATTTAATATATATGTATTTTATTAAAATACATATATTTAAACCTGGGTTTTAGAAGTAGACATATGGCTCAAACCATAGAACATCAACCTTGAGCAAAAAAGTTCAAGGGATGAAGCGCACACACATACACACACAAGTAAATACTGAGTTTTACAATCAGCGAATTACACTAATATATGCACATATAGTTTAAATTCCATTAAAATTATGTCTGTGCATTATTTCTACTTGGAGGTGGATATAAATGGTTCAGATTTGAAACACAGATAAAGAATGAAATGTTCTTGCCCCAAAAGAATACAGTTAAAATACTATAAAATAGTATTAATATTTCTGTTATAAACTGATAAAGTCTGAGCTCAGTGAGGTCAAGTTTTTTGTGCCTGAGCTGACATGTCAGTCTGCCAGCAGTCATATGGTTTTCATATGGCGACACTCCACCAATGCCAGCAAAATGTGAGATATTTCTGGCTCGCTTCCCCTCATTTTCTTGACTGTCATGTTCCCGGTACACATGCTCACTCACATGCATATATCCACACATGTGCATACACATGAACACAGATCTTTGTCATATTATAACTACACTGTATCAGCCTTGATCCCAGAAAGTCTATTAAATTTGCTTTGCCCCAGTCACAATAATCATCAATTAACATTTAATATCAAGCTTTCTTTTATACAATCTGAATTTGAAAAAAGGTTTCAGCTTCAACCTGAATATAAGTTTTTCTAATAAGTCTATTTATATTTTTGAAGATATATATTATATTATACATTATATACCACATTATATATAAGTTATGTAGGCATGCATATACAGATATATGAATATATACAAATGGTATATCTTAGGACTCATTGTTTTCCTCTTAATTATGTATGTATGTATATATGTATGTATGTATGTATGCATTTATTTGGGTCGTGGGGCTTGAACTCTGGGCTTGGGTGCTGTCCCTTAGCTCTTCAGCTCAAGGCTAGTGCTCTACCACTTGAACCACAGCACCACTTCCAGTTTTCTGGTGGTTTATTGGAGATAACAGTCTCACAAACTTTCCTGCCCATTCTGGCTTGAACCGCAATCCTCAGATCTCAGCCTCTTGAGAAGCTAGGATTACAGGCATGAGCCACTGGCACCTGGCTGTTGATAATTTTTTAAAACAGTTTTTCTTTATACAGATTTTATAGCCCGAGTTCACACCAGAAACTAATCTTTCTGGGCACAGCTAAAAGTATGTAACTGTAAAAAGTTAAACAATTTTGATCGATTTCAAAATTGCATGTGGCACTGTGTTCATAGAACCTATTGCTCTAGCTACTGTGTAAAACCATTACATAATTAAGCATAATAAAACTTTTAATTCTTTACATGATAAAAAATAAGTTAATATGTCTCCTGGATAAATCTATTGTAGTATTTGACTTTTATTTTGTATATCAACAATGTAACTTTAAATCAATTTAATTATATAGAAATCCCTTGCTAGTACTTTGCAAGTAGTACAGAGGAAACTATTGGGAATATGAAATCACAGTGACACATTCACATAGTTATGACAAATACAACTGTACACACAAATATACCACACGTCTAGCCAAACTTTGTCTTCAACCCCCAGCTTTGAGCAAGAGAGACATGTCTGTTTTAACTCTGTATTTCCTTTATCCAGACCTTCATGGCACATAAATATTTGTAATTGAGTGCATACAGTATTTGCAAATATAAATACAATATGGTCTACCTTTATCTTCTAGACCCTTATATGGAGTGAGCGCTTTAGGCATACTGTATATAAACGGATGGCAGATGGCAATTGGATAAAGCTAATATACTGTCTGGCTCACAAATGAAGAAAAGTATCTAATGAGAACTATCTTCCATCCCTTCCTAAACACACTGTCATTAAAGAAGATACAATTTCAATAAATATAATGAATTATTTTCATTATAAACACACCACTGCCAACTTTTTTATAAAGCAATGTTTATATAATCACATCCCCAAAGCAAAGAGAAATGTGTTTGGATTTAAATTGAATTCATTCTGAAACCTATAATCATAAAGATCTTTAAGAAACTTTTCTTCAATAATTAAATAAATGAACATCCACAAATTAGATAAAAAGATCTATCATCTTTTGAAACACACACACATACACACAACACACACACACACACACACACACACACACTCCAAACCTTTTGAGATTTGGGGGGAAGTTACTCAAATTAAACTAAACCAACAAAAGTATTAGCTTATAGTATCAAATCATTATAAAAAATCTCATATTTTAGAAAAGAGTAAAAAGCATTCCTATTTCCTTAGAATGCCTAAACAAAATCATGAAGAATAGCATGGTGCTATTATTGCTCAATGTTTCCCAGAATTCATGTGTAGATACCCAATCCTTAAAATGATATGCAATAGTATTTAGAGATAGAATCCCTGGAGGTGATTGGATCTAGCTCCCTGCCCTCAAGAAAGGTTTAATCTCCATGGATTAATAAACACTAGCTCTGTTTTGTCATGTGGTAATGTAGTATGAGCTCCTCACCAGATGTCCAGAAGAGGCTGGCTTTCCTCTCTATCTTCTTCCCAGCCTTCAGAATTAACCATAAACCTCTATTCTATGTACATTACTTGAACCACATTTTTTACAATAGAGTAAGAGAAAGTGAACTAAGACAACTGGCTATCCACCTATTACTCTATACTAATTTTAAACTTATCCTTGCCAAAAAGTCAGCTTATATATATATCTTTTGGGAAGTTTTCTCTTGAAGCTAATTACATTAAGGGATAAGGTAAATATAAGGAAGTTAAAGAACCAACATGAATTCCACAATCACTTGGTTCAATCTAATATGGTTAAAACATACTGGAAAATACTAGATGGAAAGCATTCCTTAGGTACTAAAATACAAAGATGAATAAGACAGCAAGATCCTGTTCTCAGGGAATTGAAACCCTCTCACTTTGGAAAATATTAACAAGTAATTTTTGGACAAAAAGAAGAGTGTGGGAGAAACATGGAATGAATGAGAATTCCATGCTACATTCAATACAGCTCCGGATTGCTCTGAAAGCCCTTCTGTGCACAGGCATTTAGAACATTCTGGATATAGATTTTCCCATTTCTAGGTTAGATATTATGGGTTTATTCTTAAGCTATAAAACTATTTGTATTTTTGTAAGTCTAGACCAAGATTAAACTTTAAGCATATTCTACACTCATAAAGAATTTCAACTTGTATGATAAAATTATAATAAGGATATTAAATCCTTAGTGGAAAAATTGATATTAAGCCCACAAGAAACATTTAAAGGTATTCCCTCAAATTCTTACCATTCAATTTTAAAAAAAAACTAAAGAAATCTATATAAGAAGTTGTTAATATGAATCTTTACTTTTTTGGAAAAAAAACTGATAATTACTTTTGAGAGAAGGTTAAGCAGGAAGTTAGAAAATTTGATGACTGAGAACCAGGGCTTGGAGGTTACTATGAAATCACACCCTGGACTGTTGAGGTTAATAAGATAGCCTGTGGCATTCATTCACCAGGATGGAGCTGAACCAGAGCCCCTGGAACCCACAGATAGTGCATATGGAGGTGAACCTCCTTTACAGCACAATTATGGCTCTCCCTTGAAGAAAGTTAATCCATATTTTGTAATTTTTTTTGGGAGGGGGTGCAGTCCTGGGGCTTGAACTCGGGGCCTAATTGTTGTTTCTTGAGCTTTTTTACTCAAGAATAGTGCTCTACCACTTGAGCCACAGCTCTACTTCTGGCTTTTTGGCAGTTAATCAGAGACTAGAGTTTCACAGTCTTTCCTGCCTAGGCTGGCTTCCAACTGCAATCCTTATATCTCATGCCTAAATCTTAGGTTTTCTCATCCCTAAAATGGAGTGACAACAATTCTTAGAAAACAAACTTCGTTTGAAAATTAAATGAGAGTTGCTGGATCAGGGCCTGAAGAACAGCAGGCATGTGGCCAACCGGAACAACTATTTTTATTCCTTCTTAGGTCATTCAAGTTTTATCAGTACCATTTCTTTTTTAAACAAACATGAGTATAGAAAGAAGTGAAGAAGAGTAAGATTATAAAAATACGAATGAACAATTTGTTATGCAAAATTTCTCATTAAATGTTTTCTGAACATATATATTCCTCCAATTCTCAATATCATCAATGAAACAGGATTGATTGCCTTGTATGCAAAAAAAAACTTGAGCCCTGTCATCAATTGATAATCAAACTCAGCTTTCTACTAGTATGTTTTTAGATTATTTTCTTGGGAAGATAGAGTTTGTTGCAAATGTTTTATATGCATTTTGTTGTTTTGTACTTTTTCTTAATTTTATTAGCACAAATTGTTTCATTGTGATAGTTACATGCACACATATTCTTTCATCAAACTCATCATATCTATATTCTTTTTGCTTCCCTCTTTCTGTTCTTTTCTTCTTTCTCTTTCTTTCCATTCTTCTTTTCTTTTTCTTTCTTTTCTTTCATTCCTTTCTTCCTTCTTCCTTTCCTTTCTCTCTCTTCCTTCCTTCTTTCCTTTCCCTCCTTCCCTCTTTCTCTTCCTTCCTCTCTCTCTGTCCTTCTTTCCTTCCTTCCTTCACTCCCTCCTTCATTCCTTCTTTTGTTCCTTCCTTCCTTCTTTCATCTTTCTCATATTCACTGTCCCCTTCCAGATACCTATTCACCCTGCAGTGCTGGACTTAGCAACAAAGGATATGAAGAGACATTTCACCAAAAAGGATTTACAGACACAAAATTAACACATGAAAAAATGTTTATCACCATTTGACATTAGGCAATGAAAATTAAAAACCAAAGTTCACTATTATTACTCATTCACCAAAAGGGATAAAATTTAAAAATGGTAAGAATACCAAATGCTTGAAAGGATGTAGAGAGCTAGAGAAGCACAAGCAGAGGTAACATAAAACAATGATAAAACCAGAGCAATAGAGATGGTTATTCTGATTGAAATGTATGCACAAATGCATGGTTAAAATCCCTTGTTACAATTAGTACATGATTTCAAAGAAAGTAAAACAGGCTGTGCTGTGAGGGGAAGGTATCAGCAGGAGGTGGCAGGTCTGAATAGAGATGGTAAATGAGGATGAATATAGTTGAAGTGGTTTATTTGCATATGCAAATGAAGCAGTAAAATCTGTCTAAATCATTTTAGAAGGGGGTTGGGAAATAAGAGAGAGTGATAAAAGGAGTGCTTTTGATCATGATACATCATAGCCATGTTTAGAAACATCTAAAACCTCCCCCTCATATAACAACTGTATGCTAATAAAAATAAATAATTTAAATGATATGGCCATTTTAGTGAACAGTTTGGCAGTTTCTGCTAGAAAATAAGCATGAAACTTCCATTTGACATAGCAATTTTAATCCAGGAAATTTACTGTAGAAAAATAATAAGTTATGTTTATGGCAACTTTGTTTCTAATGGTCAAAAACTGCCAGTTAATACAACCATCTCCCAGCAGGTGAATGTTTAAATGAAGTAATTTATCTTCACCATGGAAGACTACTAGGCACCAAAAAAGAACAAACCAAATGAATACAAACACTGACCCAAATGAACCTTCAGAGTATTATGTTAAACTGAAAAAGCCAATCTCAGTTACAAATTGTATTTATGTTCTTTGTAATATTCTTTATGGGAGAATGCAGGTATTGTATTCAATGCATATCTTATGAAATTACGAAACTTGAGGGGAGGGGTTGGGCTGGGAGGAATGGGGGAAAATTATAAAAGAGGTGATTTCGATCAAGATGCATTGTATTCATAAACTGATTTGTTGAATGTTAACTTCTTTGCATAAATACTTAAAGATAATAAGAATATAATTAAAAATTAATTAACAGCGATGAACATGTACAGCTAAGGAGAGAAAGAAAGGGAAGTTGGTGTGGAATGAGGAACTTATTCTCTTAGACACCATCAAGGTCAATATCCTACTTGGGATATCACACTCATTTCACAAATATTATCATTGAGAGAGATAAGCAGAAGGTGCACAGCCTCTCTATTCCTTCTTAGAACTACATGTAAGCCTAAATTTATCTTACAAAAATCTATGTATATTTGTATAAACTAATCTCTCCCTAGCCCAGAAATATGGTACAATTTTAAATAGACTTCATGTTTTAAATTATGTTTCAAACTATTAAACAAAACAAAAATTAGGAAACAAAAAACAAAATTAGGAAAACTTAAAATAAGTTAATGCTAAATAATGTCATATGCATATACTTTTAACAAAGCACTGACAAGTTTCTAATCCTATCAAATCAAGGCAATTGTTTTGCAATAGAATTATAGGCTTTAACTGTTACTGAATGCTAGATATATGCACTTGTTTCAATTTGGAGCAATACTTCTGGGTCTCTCGACTCTAAATACTTTTAGAGCTTGTCTCCCAGGCATCCTTTCAAATAATTGAGTGACAATAACAAATGAATAAATATGTTCATTATTATAACACTACTGAACTTTAAAAAAATACCTGGGAGACTGGAGGAAGATGGCTGAGGAGAAGCTGGAGGCTAAACAAGCTCTCGCATAGAAAGCAGTTTTAGTGTTCCAGTGAACAGTCCTAGGCTAGAGAATCACACTAAGTATGCCATCACAGTACAGAGAGTTTGGCCAGAGAGGAAAACTCCAGGCAGCTTGGTGAAGGAGACAGATCTGAGCACTTGCAGGTAGCCACGGCAGACAAAGGTGCCAGACCCTCATGTGAGCAGATTCTACTCACTACCAGCAAGAACTGACAAGGAGCAGAAATCTTCATTCTGCTGATCGCAGACCAGAAACAGCCCAGGAACTAAGAATCTGGCATGAGTAGAACCATGACATCCTCACTCCTTCTCAGGGAGCCGAAGTGGGAAGGTAGCCTTTCCCACGCCACAGAAGAAGATCGCCATCTTTGATTCTGACAAAGGCCAGGCTGAGCAGCTAGCTCCAACCCAGGCCTTGGAAGGAAACAATTGGAGTCATTAGTAGGTCACAGGAACCTGACCTGATCTGCCAGGCTCAGCTCCACTCAGGGGAAAGTCACCCCACCCAGGCAGAGGGGTTCCACTCTGGGAGGAGTGACTTTCTTCACTGTGTAAACAGAGCCAGAGGCTGCCCCTCCCTAACAGAAACTCAGTAAACATAAACCCTGAGAATGGCTTTAGGCTGGGCTCTGTGAGTATCTCAGGAGCTAGCCTCTCAGAGAAAAGCTACTGTTTGCTGAAAGGCCTCAACCCTACCCAGAACCTAGCCTCGACACTGCATCTCCAAACTATAGGAAACAGCCATCTCCCTCTTTTGTGATACTCAAATCAGATCTCCCCACCCCTGAACTAGACTGGGACGAGGATCAGAAAGTCATGGGTAAGGCAGAGCTGTCTGCCTGCTCAAACAAACCAACTCAGGAAATCAATCAAGCCACAAGAAAACCAAACATCACAAGCAGACCAGAGACTTCAGCAAGAGACCGGTTATGGACACAGGAGAGATATAAGATCTTCCTCCCCCACCCAAAAAAATAAAAAAAATATTTTTTCTACCTATTTATTATTATTTTTAAATTGTTTTCCATTTTTTTCTTTTTTCTTTCATAATTTTTATTTTAGGAGTGTATGTGTGTGCATGTGTGTGCTTTTTTTTATTAACTCTTTTGACCTTTGTTCTTTTTTTTCTTTTTCTTTTTTTTTCTTTTCTTTTTCTCATCCCCAGATATATACCTATTGTTGATTATTAGACCTTATCCCTCATTGTGTACATACTTAATCCAGAAACTTATTACTTAATTCACAACATCGTAGGCTTAACTTCTTTAATAGTAGTACTACTTCTTTATACCTATATAACTTTCAAGTATTCCAATTTCAAGAAATTTTATTTCTTATTTTTTCCTTTTTCCTTTTTATGTTTCTCCTCCTCTCATCCTATCCTTTTCTTCTCTCAATATTATTTCTTTATACTTACATAATTTTAATGTTTCCTTTTTTAAATTTAAATTTTTGTTTTTCTACTTTTTCTTTTTTTTTTAAATCTCTCTCTTAACATTCTATCCTATCCACTTTGACCTCTAAGATTAAGATGTGGTTAAATTCACTCTCCTTTTACTTCTCCACATCCTTCTAATCCTATTTTTCCCCACAATCCTCCCTAAACCTAGTAATTTCTGGTTTGCTGAACCCCTCTTGGATGTTCTTAGCCCATTAATTTATAGTTGTTTGATGTTGAATAGATTGTATCTGTTGAACTAGATTGTATCTGCAGCCATGTTGACTGTGGAACTACAGGACTCTGGTTGATGCTTGACTTAATATAGTGTTCTAGGACAAAATTGGTGTTACTTTCAGACCAAATGGGCAGAACAAGCCAGAGTAACACAAGAAAAATGACAAGTTAAGATATCACAGCTCCCACTCAGGATAATCAGGTGACATAACAGTTAATGAACAATCCAGAGGAGAGTTCCCACAAAGCTCTACAAACACTATTGGTAAACATGGTGAATGAAAAGATTGAAAACCTGCAAAGGACTCAATGCGAGCATGATAGGGAGCAAGATGAGGCAAACCAAAGATTAATACAGGAACTTCATGAGCATGGTAAGGCTAACCAAAAATTACTATAGGAATCTCGTGAGTGTGAAGAAGGTACTCAAAGATTAATACAAGAATTGTTTGAGCAGGCTGAGACCAGTCAAAGAGAAAGACAGGAATTTCATGAGCAGGCTGAGAACAGTCAAAGAGAAACACAGGAATTGTGTGAGAAGGCTGAGAACAGTCAAAGGGAAACAGGAATTGCACGAGCAGGCTGAGAACGGTCAAAGAGAATTATAAGAACTGCGTGAGCATGAGGAAGCTAATCAAAAAGTAATACAGGTATTGCATGAACGGGATGAGAATAGACAAAGATTAGTAGAGGCATTCATGGAATCCATAAACAGACAACTGAAAGATTCCATGGAGACCACAAAGGGAATGCTGAATGGAGCCCATCAGAAGGAAAGGGAGTCCAAGGAAACCAGAACTAATCAACTAAGTGATTTGAGAATAAACACTGAACACCAAATCTATTAGGAAGTAAAGAAGTTCATACAAAATCGAAAGCAGAGATCCAACAAAGATTGAAGCCATCAAAGCCAACCAATTAGAAGGAAAGGAAATAAAAAAACAAAGTAGAAAGTGTTGACAGTAGGTTAGGCCATGCAGAAGATCTAACCTCAGGGATTGAAGACAGCCTAGATATTATAAAGTAAGAACATACAACTATCCAAGACAAATCCAAGAAATATGATAGATCTATTCAACATTTGGAAGAGACCATCAGAAGGCCTAATCTGAGGGTAATGGGTGTAGAAGAGCACCTAGAGACAGAAGTTAATGGTCTAGGAAATTTGTTTAACAGGATCTTAGCAGAGAACTACTGAGCCATGCAAAAAGATAGGCCTATTCAGATACAAGAAGCTTTTAGAACCCCAAATAGATCAGACCAGAACAGGACATCCCACCATCACATTATAATCTGCACAGGATCAATTCAGAACAAGGAAAGGATCCTTAAAGCTGTCAAGAAGAAAAGATCAATCACCTATAAAGAGAAACAGATTAGAATAACCTCAGATTTCTCAGCAGACAATTGAAGCAAGAAGAGCCTGGAATACTGTATGCCACTCCCTAAAGACAAACAACTATCAAACCAAAAATACTGTACCCAGCTAAACTCTCCTTCAAAACAAAACGTCAAATAAAAACCTTCCATATCAAAGAAAAGCTGAAACTATATATCTCCACCAAACCAGCCCTACAAAAGATACTTAAAGATATGCTACACCTACAAAGCCAACAGGAGCACAATAAAGGCCAAGAAACCACACCCAAACTGAGAATCTAAGAACCATAAGAAGAGCCCAGCTGTCATAGCCCCAGAAGGTGGATAACATGGAAGGAACTACCAACACCTCTCCACACTCTCAACATTAATGGAATAAACTCTCCAATTAAGCGACATAGACTATCTAGTTGGATTAAAAAGCAAGATCCTTCTATCTTCTGCCATCAAGAGTCACACCTTACCCATACAAACAAACATATTCTGAAAGTGAAAGGCTGGAATAAAATCTACCAAGCAAACGGCCCCCATAAACAGGCAGGAGTTGCAATCTCAATATTAGATAAAATAGATTTCAAAATAAAATTAGTGAGAAGAGATAAAGAAGGTCACTACATACTAATTAAGGAATCTCTCCTTCAGGAAGCTATTACAGTTCTAAATATCTATTCACCAAACAACCCAGCACTAAATTTATCCAAGAAACACTACTTTCCCTCAAATCTCACATAGATCCAAAAACTTTAATTATTGGGGACTTTAACAAACCACTATCCCCACTAGATAGAACAACTTGGCAAAAACTCAACAGAGAGACCAGAGATCTAAACAACTGCATAGATCAACTAGATTTAACAGACATCTACTGAATATTTCAAGCAGCAGCATTAGAATACACATTCCTCTCAGCAGCACAGAGAACATTTTCCAAAATAAACCAAATTTTAGGTCACAAAGCAAATTTTTCCAAATTCAGAAACATTGAAGTTATGCCCTGCATTCTCTCAAACCACAAGGGAATAAAATTAAAACTCAACACCAAAAGTCACCAAAGAAGGCCCTGTAACACATGGAGACTGACAAACACACTATTGAATCACCAGTGGATCATGGAAGAGATTAGAAAGGAAATTCAAATGTTTCATGATATCCAACAAAAATGCACACACAAATTACTAGCTGCTCTGGGACACAGCAAAGGTGTGTTCTCAGAAGCAAGTTTATAGCTCTGAGTTCCTACATCAACAAATTGGAGAGATCTAAAACTAACAATTTAATGAAACACCTGAACCTCCTTGAAAAAGAGCAGCAAGCTAAGCCCCAATGCAGTAGGTGGAAAGAAAAAATTATATCAGAATTAAACAAATTATAATCCCAAAATAAAACCATAGAAAGAATCAACAAAATAAAGAGTTGGTTCTTTCAAAAAATTAACAAAATTGACAGACCTTTAGCAAATCTTATCAGAAAAAGAAGAGAACACACCCAAATAAACAGACTCTGAGATGAGAATGGAAACATCACCAGAGAAAAAACCAAGATCCAGAACATTATAAGGGAATATTTCTCAAACCTTTATGCTAATAAGTTTGAGAACCTGGAAGAAATAGATGATTTCCTAGCAAATATTAACATGCCAAAACTAAACCAAAATGAGTTAAACCAACTTAACAGGCCCATATCAAGCATTGAAATAGAAACAGCAATAAGAGACTTCCCATCTAAGAAAAGCCCAGGACTGGATGGGTTTACAGCAGAATTCTACAAGGCCTTCAAAGCAGAACTCACATCAATACCCCTTCAACTATTCAATGAAATTCAAAGAGAAAGTTCACTACCAAACTCTTTCTATGAAGCCATGGTAATCCTCATCACCTAACCAGGCATCAAAGAAAGAGAATTATAGATCTATTTCTTTGATGAACATCGATGTAAAACTTCTCAACAAAATTTTGGCCAATCGACTTCAACAATTCATCCAAAAAATCATACACCATGATCAAACAGGATTCCTTTCAAGGATGCAAAGCTGGAACAATATACACAAATCAATTAATACAATTCATCACATCAACATAAGCAAGGATAAGAATCAATGGTTATCTCAATAGATGCAGAAAAAGCATTTAACAAGATCCAACACCCCTTTATGATGAAGGTTCTGGAAAAATTAGGAATCCATGGAACATTCCTCAATACAATAAAGGCTGTATATGACAAATCTACAGCCAGCATTATACTTAATGGTGAAAAACTA
>NW_012267225.1:29140528-29179747 GCF_000151885.1 Dipodomys ordii
AATAAGACAAGATGCAAACATAAAGGGGATCCAAATAGGGAAAGAAGAAGTAAAACTCTCCCTCTTTGCAGATGACATGATCTTGTATTTAAAGAATCCCATTGACTTCACTTCCAAATTAATCGAGCTCCAAATTAATGAAGCTGATTCGAAACTTTGGCAAAGTAGCAGGGTATAAAATTAACCCTCAAATATCAATGGCTTTTCTGTATCCCAACAATGAGCAGAGCAAGGCTGGAATCAGGAAAGCAACTCCATTCGTAATAGCCCCACAAAAAATAAAATACCTAGGAATTAACTTAACCAGAAAAATGAAGGACCTCTATGATGAAAACTTTAAAAACCTGAAAAAGGAAATCAAAATAGAACTTCAAAAGTGGAAAAATTTCTCAGGCTCCTGGATTGGAGGATCAACATCGTGAAAATGGCAATACTTCCCAAGGCTATCTACAAATTCAATGTGATGCTGATCAATAATCCAACCTCATTCTTCAAGGAAATAGAAGAGGCAATCCAAAAATTCATATGGAACAATAAAAGACTCCGAATAGCTAAAATGATCCTTAATAGAAAGAACAGTGCTGGAGGAATATCAATACTAAATTTCAAACTCTACAACAAAGCTATAGTAATCAAAACAGCTTGGTACTGGCACAAGAAGAGACCTGAGGACCAATGGAATCGAATTGAAAACCCAGAAATGAACCCACAGACCTATATACACACCTAATCTTTGATAAGGAAGCTAAAAAAATAGAATGGAAGAAAGACAGCCTCTTCAGTAAATGGTGCTGGCAAAATTGGTTAATCACTTGTAGAAAACTAAAGCTAGATCCTTAAATATCACCCTACACCAGAATCAACTCCAAATGGATTAAAGACCTTGGAGTCAAAGTAGACAACCTGAAAACATTACAGTATGGAATAGGAGAAACCCTAGGTCTCCTTGGCACAGGCCAAAATTATCTTAAAAGAGACCTAGAAACACAGCAAATCAAAGAATGAACAAATGGGATTGCATGAAGTTGCAGAGCTTCTGTGTGGCAAAGACATAGCTAGCAAGAATGGATCAAGAAAATGTGGTATATATACACAATGGAATGCTATGACTCCAACAGAAAGAATGACATTGCCCCATTTGTTAGGAAATGGAAAGGATTAGAAAAAATTATATTAAGTGAAGTAAGGCAGGCCCAAAGAAACATAGGTCCCATGGTTTCCCTTATTTGCAATAACTAGTATATGTCTGAGACAAGCAAAATGGTCAGATAAGTTGATGTTAGGCAAAATGAACTCCAAGATAAGGACTCAAATAGTTTTTCTTTCTTTCTATTGTTTCTAACATATTTATACGATATTTCTTTGTTGCTTTGTATGTCCCTCCCCCATGGTATAACCCCTGTTTTCACTGTATTTAATGAAGGTATAATTTGTGGAGGGGAAGGTGGACCCATTGCAACAATGAGATGTACATGACGTTATGTCAAAAAACAAACTTTACAACTTTGGTGGGGGGGGGAGGGGAGAATGGGAATGGATGGAAAGGGAAAACAAAGGAGGAGGCAACAATGCTTGATAATAAATGTACTCATTACCTTGCCCATGTAATTGTAACCCCTCTGTACGGTATTTTCACAATAAAAAAAAAGAAAGCCCACAGACTAGGAGAAGATTTTCACTAGCCATACAACGGACAAGGCTCTTATAATTAAAATATGTCTGGAACTCAAAAAAATTAAATCCTTCAACAACCAGTCCTCAAAGAAACAACTGCCCAATAAATAAATGGGCTAAAGTCTTAAAGAGAAACTTCTCGGAAGAGGAAATAAGAATGGCCAATAGACACAAGAAGAAACGCTCCACCTCTCTAGACATAAAAGAAATGCAAATCAAAACAACATTGAGTCCACCTCACCCCAGTCAGAATGGCTATAATCAAGAACCCTAATAACAACAGATGCTGGAGGAGATGTGACCAGAAGGGAACCCTGCTGCATTGTTGGTGGGAGTGTAAACTTGTTCAACTACTCGAGAAAGCAGTATGGAGGTTCCTCAAAAGACTCCACATAGAGCTCCCCTTTGACCCAGTAATCCCACTTTTGGGCATTTACCCAAATGAGCACAAACAAGCCCACACTAAAGCTACCAGCACAACTATGTTTATCGCAGCATTATTTACCATAGCTAAGATATGGAACCAACCCAGATGCCCCTCAGTAGATGAATGGATCAAGAAAATATGGTATATATACACAATGGAATTCAAAGCCTCTATCAGAAAGAATGACATTGCCCCATTTGTTAGGAAATGGAAAGACTTGGAAAAAATTGTATTAAGTGAAGTAAGCCAGGCCCAAAGAAACATAGGTCCCATGGTTTCCCTTATTTGCAATAACTGGTATATATCTGAGACAAACAGAAAAGGTCAGATAAGATGATGTTAAGTGAAGTGAACCCCAAGATAAGGACACAAGTGGTTTTTTCTTTCTTGCTATTGTTTCTAACGTATTTATAAAGTACCATGTGATTTTTTTTTGTTGCTTTCTCTGTTGCTCCCCCAAGGTATAACCCCTGTTTTCACTGTATTTGATGTTGCTATAATTTGAGGAGCAGAAGGGAAAAAACAAATTGTTTAAATAGGGATACAGGTTGACCCATTGAAACAATGAAATGTACAAGACGCTATGTTGAAAAACGAACTTTACAATTTAGGTGGGGGGGGAGGGAAGGGTGTGTGTGTGGGGGGAATGTAGTTGTGGAAGTGGGAGGGAAGGGATGGTAGGGGAAAAACAAAGGAGAAGGCAAAAATCCTTGATAAGAAATGTACTCATTACTTTGCTCATGAGATTGTAACTCTTCTGTACAGTATTTTCACAATTTAAAAAAAAATTTAAAAAATACCTAAGAAGTTAGTAAAGAACAGTATTGTGGTGTATGTGAGGATGTTATTCCCAAAAGACAATTCCTTCATGAAGGTGTTTATCTAATCTAATGAATGGTTTATTTCACTGATGGATTCAATCTGGAGTAGACTATTAGAGATTGTACACCTGTGAAAGGAGAAGCTGGTTAGAGTAAGTAGGGCACCAGGAAAATGTGTCCTTCGGTGCTTTATCATGACTTGACTCTTTCGCTATATTTCTACTCCACTTCTAGTCAGATGTAATATTATCTGCTCCTCTCTTCTTCCTGGCCACCCTGAGATCACCCTGGCCTTTGCCATGCACTTTGAACTGAACCCTTTCACATCAGGAGCCAAAATAAACCTTTCTTCCCTTAAGCTGTTCAGTCAAGTATGCACATAAATGTACATTTGTGCATGCCTAGATGTTCATGCATATGTATTCCTAGACACATTACATACCTAAGTATACATGTACACATGTACACGCATGTATGTATATATGTGTACATGTACATACCATATATTCCTACACACAAAATTTTTAATATATCTCATCCTCCTTTGGCTTATGTCATTATGTATATGAGTATATGATCATATAACATTCATTTCATCTGAGGCACAAAAATTTCTTCTTCATAACATTCTATCCTTTTATCAATTAATTTATGTATTTATTTATGACATTTGGTATGAGCCTAGAGCTTTGTGCTTGCTAGGCAAATGCTCTACTGCTTGAACCAGGCCCCCCAGGCTTTGGGAATTTTTTTTGCTTTGGCTACTTTTTGGATAGAAACTTTTCCCTGGATCAGCCTCAGTTCATTATCTGCCTACCAATATGTCTTGCATGGTTGGCATTACATTTATGCCTCCATATACAGCTTGTTGATTGAGATAGGGGTCTCACGTGTGTGTGTGTATGTGTGTGTGTGTGTGTGTGTGTGTGTGTGTGTGTGTTGTTGGTACTGGGTCTTGAATTCAGGGCCTGGGTATTCTCTCTTAGCTTTTCAACTCAAGGCTGATGTTCTACCAGTTGAGTTAGAGGGCTCATTTCTGGTGTTTTGCTGGTTAATTGGAAACATGAGTTTCACAGACTTGCCTCCCCAGGCTGGCTTTGAACCATAATCCTCAGTTCTCAGCCTCCTGAATAGCTATAATTACAGATATAAGCCATAGGCTCCTGGTTTTGCTAAATTGTTGCAACTGATCTCACACTTTGCCTCTCAAGTAGCTCTATACCCGGTCTGTTCCATCACTTTTCAAATAAAAGACATACTTTACAGCTCTAAATTTTTGCTAGCTTATAAAAAATTGTTTTTAGTAAGCAAAGAAGAATAAACTATACATAAAAGGTCACTGTATTTCAAATTTTAATTGCTTAAAAGAATCACAATCACTTGATATTCTCCAAAAAATACCAAGAACTAAAAGGCCATTACATGTACATGAATACTTAAAGGCACACTGTTCAATGTGAAACACGTTCTGAATCCTTAGCTTGATTTACAAACTTGTGTCTAATATAATCCCCTCCCCAGACTCAAATGTTTTCCTTACTTTAAAGAGAGGCAATGGAGAAAATATTATATCACATTTCTATTATGATATTTTTAGCTTATAATATCTTTCACCTAAATACAAATGTGTGTAGCTTTCCTTTCTAAATTGTGCATTTCATTTATCATATATTTTCTGGCCTCTGGTAGAATTCTGCAAATAAAGGGTAATGATGGTATTTATAGGCATCAGGGTTAAAATGGAACCAGGCCTAAAACATTTCTGCTCACTTTCCAATTAAAATACCTATAAAGATATAAAAATACACACACACACACACAGACAAATCAAGCTACTGTTTAGACATATGATATAAGAAAAGATGATATGAAATCCAGTGGAAATAGCACCAATTGCAAAACTCCTTAAGATGAGATTATCGACACAGTTCTGAACTGTAGAAACCCACATACTCTACCCTCTGAATCAAGGCTGAGCTAGTCACTTCCAAGGAAGTAGAAGTATGTCTTCAAGGTGGTCAAGGAAACTAGCTGGAGCAGAAAATCATACAGTTGAATGGAAAAGATCCAACTCCAATTTAGAAGATTTGCATCAGAAAAAAGCCAACTAGCTAATACTCTATGGCTATAGTCTATAGTTCCATAGTCTTTGAAACTTGGAACTTTAGGGTTATAAGTGGAAGGAAAAGTATTCTATCACAACTGCATGTAAAAGGAAATTAGATTATTCTGCCTTGTGTCTTGGAAACTTCAGAAATACATATAGCTGTCCCGTTTTGCTATGAATACGGATTGAACTGTGCTGCTTAAACTCCATCAGTAGTGAACCTGTAGAAGGTGACATTCCAACTCTGTCTCCCACCAGGAGCTTCCTAGGAGGCAGGTTCCTCATAGCTGCATACTCAGGCCAGGAATGGAGAGTGGTCATATGGAATTTGAGATGTGCCTTGAACCTCTGCCTTCTAGAGACACAACAGTATCAATTTATCAGCTCATCTTTTATTATCTCTTGGGATTATTATATGCCTATTAACTGCTACAAAAGTAATAAATCATCTTTGAGCTATATTCCTAATTTTTGACAGACTTGCATGGCCCCATGTATAATGAACATTTCACTGAAAAAGTGTGTGCTCAGTCAATAATGCTGGAGGTTTTAGACCTCTATGATACACTGCTGTCTTTCACATGGTCAGGGACAGGTGTAGTTTGATAACACTTGTCAGAAGAGTTCGATGCCATCATGGGAGAATTTTGCTGGAAATAAAATCAGTGAAGCCTTGTGAGCCATCCTATAACTGCTTAGAATACAGGTGGAAAATTTAGTGATTTAAACTTGGAAGGAAACCATATACATACATAGATATGTATAATGTATATGTATACATTATGTATACATATGTGGATGTGTTATAAATATATATACATGGTATGACATGGTATATGTATATTCTCAGTATTACTTTTTTATTAAGCTATATTTAATCATTTCTCTTTAAAATGTATTTGTATTGTATAGCAGGCAAATTTTATGTTTGTAGGATCTAGAGCTAAGTTGCAGAATTCTTTGGGGCTTCTCAAAAAGTATGCTTTCTAAAAATAGAATGCAATATTTTTTGTATTACTAAGTTGCTTCTTGTATCTCTTAGGGGTTGAATTGGGCCTCCAAAATAGACACCATCAGCCTAATCCCTAGTACCAAAGAATGTGACCTTATTTGGATATAAGGTCATTGCAGAGGCAAGCAAATAAAAATAGTCACTGGGCAAGACCACAATCCAATTTAACAAGTGTCTATTATAAGAAAGGAACATTTGGAAAGAGACCTGAAGTGATGCATTCACAAAGCAAGGAACACCAAAAGCTTGTGGTAAGCCAGGAACCCACTTACGCACACCTATTATCCTAGCTACTCAGGAGGCTGAGATCTGAGCCCTGTGGTTTGAAGCCAATCCCAGCTTCAACTAGAAATAGAGTCTGTGAGACTCCATCGCCAATTACCCAGCAAAAAGCTAAGTGTAGTTGTGGCTCACGCGGCAGAGAACTAGTTTTGAAGCAAAATAGTTAAGGGGCAGCACTCAAGCCCCAGTACCAGGGAAGGAGATGAGGCTGATAATGCTAGATTTAGACTGCTCTAGGAATCATAAATCCCTGCTTATTTCTATTCCTGGAATACCACAGACAATCCACTGCACTGTATCTGGAGAGCCTCCTTGTAAACCCACTTGTCCCGATGAAGTGACCGGAACTTAAACTGGCTGGATGCCCTGCATGATTAGGGACTGATGTGACACAGAAGGGAATGGAGAAGCCATCTTGAAAAGCTGGACATTTGGGTGCTTGACCCTGAAAGTAACAGGGTGGGTACCCACGTGGAGACTTGCATGAGTGCTGGCCCTAGAGAAGGCAGGCCTTGCTGCTGTATGTACTGGCTTTCCTACCACCCCCTGTTCAATACACTAGTACCTGATACTACTGGAGCAAGGAGGAAACACTACAGAACGGCAATAGCCAAAATGCAGAAATAGTTACATTATTCATGTTACCTTCTTATTTATATTAACTAGGTATATTTATGTGTTTAAGATATATTTATAGAGATAAAAGTTCTATTAGAGATACTTAGTTTACAAACAAGACATGCTGTAGGGAGGACCGAAGCGACTCCTGCTAAGGAAGGGGATGAGATGACAGCTTTTGTTGTGCCTTCTAGCTCTGTTTGTTTTGTTACTGAGAACATCATTTAAAATTTTGATTATAATTTTTAAAGAAAATTACATGTTGATCATGCAAATATCCTAGATTGTGGAGAAAACAAGATATGCTACATACCCACATTAATGTAAGTGGTTCAAGCTGATTAAAATTATATTCTTAAATTCTTTCTTTCTTCATTAAACAAAGAGGATATTTGAATATGTAAAGACTCACAAATGACTAAAAAAAGTTATCTACAGCAAAAGTAGATGGAACCTGTTGGGCCTGGTGGTTTATGCCTGTAATCCCAAGTACTTAGGAGGATGCAATAGACAGATCAAGGTTTAAGGCCAATCTGGGCCAAAAAAATGTTAGCAAGCTCTTATCTCAAAGAACAAGCTGGACATAGTGTTAAACATCTGTGACTCCATTTATACAAAAGGCAGATGTAGGTGAATTGCAGTCCAAGGCAGGTTCAGACAAAAAGTGCAACATCAGATCAGAAAAGTAACTAAAAGCAAAAAGGTCTGGGGTTGTGGTTCAAGTTATTTAGTGTTTTCCTAGTAAATAAAAGATTCTGAGTTCAAATTTTAGTGCTGCCAAACTAATAATGATAATAAAGTAAATGAAAAGACATAATATAAATTGAAAGCATTTAAAAATAAATCAAATTATTTTTCAAAATTCAGTAATACTGACAGACATATAAAACCAAATACTTAAAAGTAGAGATATAAATCAAGGAAACAGAAAACAGAAAGACTTTTTTAATGATCAAAATAATTTGAGGAGTAAGAAATTGAAAGGTAAAAATATCACTATGTGATTTCAGATTCAAATTGCTATATTTTGATCTTTAAATTTTCTAGAGAATGTAGTATTCTTTCATTATATAACCTACTTGAAAATGTTAAATTTTACTATTTTTAAGTTAAGATGTTTTCTAACAACAAATACTAAACAAGATGTCATATACTATGTGCATAATTACACATACACACAAACACAAACATATACATTACCAAGTCTACATGAAAAAATACTTTAAGAGAATTAGTGAAAATGTAATATGTATATATATATATATATATACATATATATAAATGGACACTTTAAATTGAAGCACCTTTACATAACTAGGTAAAGATAATTAAAAAAAAGAAGAAAGAGAGGAAGAGAAAGAAAGAAAGAAGAAAGAAAGAAAGAAAGAAAGAAAGAAAGAGAGGGAGGGAGGGAGGGAAGGAGGGAGGGAAGGAAGGAAGGAAGGAAGGAAGGAAGGAAGGAAGGAAGGAAGGAAGGAATCCATAATTAGTGTCATGATTTATCCTAGGACTACAAGAATAAACCAAGATTGTCATTGTTATATGTCTGCAACAATGAGATGTACAAGTCGTTATGTCAAAAAACGAACTTTACAATTTTGGTGGGGGGTAGGGGCTCCCAAGTTGGGGGAGGGGGGGAGTATGGGAAGGGATGGGAAGGCAAAGCAAAGAGGAGGCAACAATGCTTGATAAGAAATGTACTCGTTACCACCTCACCCCAGTTAGAATGGCAAAAATCAAGAACTCTAATAACAACTGATGCTGGAGGGGATGTGGACAGAAGGGAACCTTACTCCATTGTTGGTGGGAGTGTAAACTTGTTCAACCACTTTGGAAAGTAGTATGGAGGTTCCTCAAAAGACTCCACATAGAGCTCCCCTATACCCAGCAATCCTACTTTTGGGCATTTACCCAAATGAGCACAAACAAGCCCACACTAAAGCTACCAGCACAACTATGTTTATTGCAGCATTATTTACTATAGCTAAGATATTGAACCAACCCAGATGTCCCTCAGTAGATGAATGGATCAAGAAAATATGGTATATATACACAATGGAATTCTATGCCTCCATCAGAAAGAATGACATTGCCCCATTTGTTAGGAAATGGAAAGACTTGGAATAAATTGTATTAAGTGAAGTAAGCCAGGCCCAAAGAAACAAAGGTCCCATGGTTTCCCTTATTTGCAATAGTTAGTATATGTATGAGTCAAGCAGAAAAGGTCAGATAAGGTGATTTTAGGAACCCTAAGATACGTATTTAAATGTTTGTTTTTCTTTCATGCATTTGTTTCTAACGCATTTATAAGATTATTTCTTTGTTGCTTTGTATGTCCCTCCCCTGCTTTCACTGTATTTGATGTCAGTATAATTTGTGGAGGGGAAGGGGAAAATCAAGTCATTTAAATAAGGATACAGGTGGACCTGTTGCAACAATGAGAAGTACAAGTTATCATGTCGAAAACAAACTTTACAACTTTGGTGGGGGATAGGGGGAGGATTGGGGCGGGGGGCGGGGGAGGCTTGGAAGGGATGGGAAGGGGAAACAAAGGAGGAGGCTACAATGCTTGATAAGAAATGTACTCATTATCTTGCCCATATAATCGTAACCCCTCTGTACAGTTTTTTCACAATTAAAAAAAAAAGAAATGTACTTGTTATCTTGCCCATGTAATTGTAACTCCTCTGTTCAGTATTCTCACAATAAAAATAAATACATACATACATACATAAAATCAAAAAATTTTAAAAAAGAAATGTACCCATTATCTTGCCCATGTAATTGTAACCCCTCTGTATGGTATTTTCACAATAAAAAAGAAAGATTGTCATTGCTTTTATTCTATCAGTAGAGCAAATAAATGAGTTTTAAAAAAGCATTCAATTTAAAATGTAATGCCTTTTGATTTAAAATCTATAGCACAGTAAAAATAAGTCAAATAGTTGTTGTTTAACTCTCTTTGGCATATCTCACTAAAGCACGCCACTGATATAATGAAAGCAGGGAAATCTGTAAGGCATTCAAGTCCTGACAAATAAAAATAAATAGCTATGGTAATGCTTACTTACCAATTCTTTAAGTATGCTGAAGTCTGGATAATTCAAAATAGTCATGAAGATGATGTGCAAGGATAGGTAAAACAATAAATAAAATTGATATTTTCAGAAAAATACTACAACTGTTACCTTCATAGAAACAAAAGCTTTCCACTATTTAGTACAAACAATATTCTAAGAGTTTTTTTCTCCTGTGACTTTGCAAAACCCTTAGAAGTTGCTTCATATTCCTAAGAATAAAAGAAACTGCTTGAGAATTATGAGCCTAGTAAGATCAAGGCAGTAGGTATTAGGAAACATAATGAAATGTTCAATAGTGTGTTCTAATGCAAATTAAAATTATACAGCCTAATAGCGCTCTTAGATACCATTAACAATTGGCTAAAAAGAAACTCAACCCTCATAATAACATAAAGATATAGAAAGCTTTAATAAAGCAATCTAACAGAAATTAAGAGATCAACATCAAGAAAAATTCTGAGTCATGAAAGGAAATTATAAATTAGATGTATAATATTATAACAGCATCTATGCTTCCCGAGTCATTTACAATTTTAATATACTTTTGAAGTGCCTGACCTCTTTTTCAGAATCTGACCAAATAACAAAATATTTTTAAAAGCATAGTACTTGTAAAAAAATATTAAAGTCGGTTAGACAACTAAGATAATCATGGGTCAGAACATTCATTATCTCAAACAAAAGTTCAAAGCTACATTTCTTGCTTCAAGGAAGTTCTCTATTAGCCATGTATACAAGCTCTGAATGGAGCATGGCATTATTCAAAAATGTGTGGGGAAACAAGGCATTCAGTGTTCAGAGCAGGTAGACTTTCAGAAGCATCGTCTACAGGAGCTTAGGTCAGACTTTTGTTCATTGGGTTATTATATCAATATATAATTCTTGGTAAAGTCAAGAGTCCAACCTGATATTGTAAATACTGGTTGTCTAATTGCAAAGAAGTGAGCCTTTTCCTAATTTTATAGGAGCTAAACCTTTACTTGGTTATTTGGTCCTCATTTAGCCAAAGCTACAGGCAAGATTCAGGAATCGTTCAGGTTTTCACCAGACTCCCATTCTCTTGGAGAAGGCTTGGTCTATGGATGAATGGTTTGTATGTAGAAAATTGATGAGCACAATTTTACTCTGCTTTTCTCTCAATCATTTGTAGAGTTATCTGCCAGCCCCAACAGGAAAGTCTGTGAAACTTTTATCTGCAATTGACTACCAAAAAAGCTAGAACTGGAGCTGTGGCTCAAGAGGTACCATGCTAACTTTGAGCAAGAAAGCTCAAGGACAGCACCTATGCCCTGATTTCAAACCTTAAGACCCCTCCTCCCCCAACCACCCAGACACACAAAGAAATCATCATTTTAGGAAAATTGAAGGATCTAGAAAACATCATACTAAGTAAGCCAGACTCAATAGGATAAAGGTCACATGTGGATTTTAGAACTAAAAACCTAAGCCTATATATCAACACATATTTGATCAATCTGACTCAAATATGGCATATGAGGTAGGACATACCCTTGGAAACTCCACTTGAACAATTAACATATAGTGAAATTTACATATTAGAAAGCTGAAACATGTCTTGATGGAAATGTGGGTACTTGGGAGAGGGAGTAGATGAAGGGAGAGAAGGAATGAGAGTGGATAAGGTCAAAATATTCTGTGCATGTGTGAAAATGGAGCAATGAAATGTGATAGGTCAGGCTGAGAAGGGATAGGTGGGAACTGGGAGAATTATGGAGTGGGTAACTCTGTTCAAGAGCATTTTATACAGGAATGAACATGCTAAAATAAAACCCCCTTGTATAACTAATTGACACTAGTAAAAATCTTGAAGATAGATTTATATGTTTATAACCCATATAGGGAGGGTAATAAAATCTATTTGAAGGCACACATGGAGTTGTTTAGACACAAATCAATGTTTTCTTTCTACAGCTTTTCCAGATTAATTTTGGGTAGAGACAGCCTGAACTAGATAGCTCTTGTACTATGCTACAAATTCCCCAGTCAGGGTTTAATATTGTGGCAAGTTTGTCATTGTGTGATGTTTTGATTCATGGAAGATTTTTCCACATGGAGATTTGAGATTTTATTTGGTACTATCAGATGGCGATTCAGGTTTTGTCAGATCTCACTCTTATGAATCATACAACTTCATCATTGCTAGAGTTTTGCCACAGAAGGTAGCAGGCCATATTCCATGTATTTACCGTGGAGCCCTTGAACTTGGGGAATTTATTTTTTGTTGTTGATTTATAGGAAGCCTTCTTATAGAGATGTCACCCAGAACAGTTTGTATAGTGTGATGGTTATTAAAGCACTTCTACAGTATATGTAAAGAATTTCTGTGGTATTTAGAATTCATTTCAATATTATCTTCAAAGTATTATGTAAGTAAGGTATGACTGTACTAGGGGGGCAGTAATGCCTTTTTGGCTCTACTTTTTAAAACAGCTTTATTGAGGCTAAATTCACACAAAATTCTATCCACTTTTAATGTACAAATCAATGATGTTAAGGACTTTTGTGGAGTTGATCAGCCTCCCTCATGAGCTAGTTTCATGGCACTGTTCACAGCCCATCAGCTTCTACTTTTTATGGCAATTTCTTTAGAGTAACAGCATGGCATCTATTTATTAATATGTTTGATATTATTTAAAAATAGCCAAGAAAGTTTACTAAAAACTATCTTCTTCAAAGCAATCCAAAAATTCATATGGAACAATAAAAGACCCCGAATAGCAAAAATAATCCTTAGCAGAAAAAAAACAGTGCTAGGAGGAATAACAATACCAGACTTCAAACTTTACTGCAAAGCCATAGTAATCAAAACAACTTGGTATTGGCACAAACAGACCAGAAGACCAACTGAATAGAATCGAACCCGCAGAAATGAAGCTGCAGACCTATAGCCACCTAATCTTTGATAAGGGAGCCAAAATTTAGAATGGAAGAAAGACAGCCTCTTCAGTAAATGGTACTGGCAAAATTGCTTAAACATCTGTAGAAAACTAAAATTAGATCCTTATATATCAGCCTGCATCAGAATCAACTCCAAATGCATCAAAGACCTCAGAGTCAAAACAAACACCCTGAAGACATTACAGGAAGGAATAGGAGAAAATCTAGGGCTCCTTGGCACAGGCTGAAATTTTCTTAATAAAGACCCAGAAACACAACAAATCAAAGAAAAGTTGAACAAATGGGATTGCATGAAGACGCAGCGCTTTCTGCATGGCAAAGGACATAGCTAGCAAGATCAATAGAAAACCCACGGATTGGGAGAAGATTTCTCTAGTTATAGAACAGAAAAGGGCCTCATATCTAAAATATACTTACAATTCAAAAAATAAATCCTCCAAAAACAAATCCTCAAAGAAACAACTGCCACATCAACAAGTGAGTAAAGACTTAAAGAGAGACTTCTCTGAAGAGGAAATATGAATGGCCAATAGACACATGAAGAAATGCTCAACTTCTTGAGCCATAAAAGAAATTCAAATCAAAACAACGTTGAGATACCACCTCACCTCAGTGAGAATAGCTATAATCAAGAAATCTAATAACAGCAGATGCTGGAGGGGATGTGGACAGAAGGGAGCCCTACTGCATTGTTGGTGGGAGTATAAATTTGTTCAACCACTTTGGAAAGCAGTATCGAGGTTCTTCAAAAGACTCCACATAGAGCTCCCTATGACCCAGCAACCCCACTTTTGGGCATTTACCCAGATCTTCACAAAGAAGATCATACTAAAGCTACCAGCACAACGATGGTCATTGCAGCATAGCTAAGATGTGGAACCAACCCAGATGGCCCTCAGTAGATACACACACATACACACACACACACACACACACACACACACACACACAATGGAATTCTATGCCTCCATCAGAAAGATTGACATTGCCCCATTTGTTAGGAAATGGAAAGACTTGGAAAAAATTATGTTAAGTGAAGTAAGCCAGGCCCAAAGAAACATAGTTCCCATGGTTTCCCATATTTATAATAACTAGTATATGTCTAGGATAATCTTACTATACAAGTGTAAAGGTCAAAGCTATGTACATATGACCATATAAGATGATGCTAAGTGAAATAAACCCCAAGATAGGGACGTTGAGGTTTTTTTCTTTGTCGCTGTTGTTTTTAAAGTACTAGGTGATATTTTTGTTTCTTTTGTATGTTCTTCCCCCATGGTATAACCCCTGTTGTCACTGTATTTGATTCCTGTGCCCTTCATCTTGTATATACATTTTCTAATTCGGGGAGGGGAAAGGAAATAACAAAATGTTTAAACAAGGATACAGGTTGACCTATTGTAACAATGAGTACAAGATACTATGTTGAAAATGAACTTTACAACATGAGAGGGAGGAGTTGGGGAGATGGGGAGGGAAGGAATGGGGAAAAACAAAGGAGGGGGTAACAATGCTTGATAAGAAATGTACACATTACTTTACTCATGTAACTGTAACCCCTCTGTACAGTATCTTTAAAAAATATAAATAGATAGATAGATAGATAGATTTTTTTTTGTCGGTCATGGGGCTTGAAATCTGGGCCTGAGCGCTACCCCTCAGCACTTCAGCTCAAGACTAGCACTCTACCACTTGAGCTACTGGCACCCAGCTACAATACAAAAAAATTTTTAAACTATCTCCTTCAACATTTTAAATAAAGGGAAATATTTTCAAATTATTTTGAAACTACTAGTTTTCCAGACACCAGTGTCTCACACCTGTAATCCTAGCTACTCAGGAGGCTGAGATCTGAGGATGGAGGCTCAAAGACAGCATAGGCAGAATTCCATGACACTCTTATCTCTAATTAACTACCAAAAAGCCAAAAGTTTAGCTGTGGCTCAAGTGGTAGAGCACTAGCCTTGAACAGAAAAGCTCAAGTATAGCACACAGGCCAAGTTCAAGCCCCAAGAGCAGCATATGCACAGTCATGAGCTTGCATGTGCATACACACACACATGCACATGCACACACACACACATTCAAGCTTTATTTTTTACCTTTTATTTTAATACATTCATGTGTCATACAGAAGGCCATTCAGACCAGCTATTTCAACAATTTGCTTCTGTGAATTGCTATGAGAAAAATGATATTATTTTTAAAGATCAAAGTTAATATATTCTTGTTTTATATGAATCATCAATATACAATATTAAATAAGCTTTTGGTATTGGAACATCCAAATTTTCTGTTCTGAGCTTGGATACTTCTTGAATTAAAGAAACAAAATGATGGATTGTCTGTCATTAAGGATTATGGAGTTGCTGAATTAATGGTGTTATACTAGTGGATGTACAAGGAGAAGGTAACAATAATTCATAATTAATTACTCAACTAATGTTGAATGGTTTCCAGCAGCAATAAGGATTCCTGTGCAGGTACCTTAGATTTACAGGTGATTTCCCTAGTTTAGTTTAAGCCTATAACTGCTCCAAGACAAGAAGGCTGAGCATTGTCTACTGAACTGCAATGTGGGATTTCACAGGTAAGCATGATTTAATTTATGATTTATGCCATGTTATTGAATTCACTTCTCCTATTCATTGAATTCATTACTCACTTAACATTTTTCTGTCTGTGCCAAAAAGAAAGGAGGTTTATATTACCAGAAAGAGTTTGGATTTTTATGAAATCTGATCTAATTAATTTTCTTTTGTCTGACTTATCTTTGACCTTCAGGAATTCAGAGATAATCATCATAATTTTGATAATTTTTAAAACCACATATAGTGAAAATATCTTGATGTTAACATTCTATATTGTAAAGAAGATTTAAAACATGCTGTTTCCAAACAGCATTGGGGAAAGTGTGCCACAAACAAACAAACAAACAAAAAAAACCCTAACAGCCAAGAATTCATAAACACAGAATTGTTAGAGAATCTCACCACTCTAGTGATTCTAATGACTAAGATAAATTAAAATTTCTTTTATTTTAAGCTTTCTTCATTGAAGAAAGTACTATGCACTTTCAACTTGTCCTTTATTATCATGTTTCCAATATTTGCCATCTCCAATATTTGCCTTATAACAAAATGTCTCTTAAACTTTTGAAAGGGAATATTCTAATTTCTAGGTTTCAGATAATTTCATTTTAAAAATCTCTTTAGACTCTCTTTAAATACATTCTGCCATTTGAGAGGTCTACAATTTGGTAAGTTAATGCAGATAGAATAAACATCTAAGCTGAGCACCAGTGGGTCCTGCGTGTAATCCTAGCCACTCAGGAGGCTGAGATCTGAGGATCTAGGTTCAAAGCCAGCCCAAGCAGGAATGTTCCTGAAACTCTTATCTCCCATTAACCACCAGAAAAGTGGAAGTGGTGCTGTGGCTCAAGTGTTAGAGCACTAGCTTTGAGCTGAAGAACTAAGGAACAGCAAGCAAGGCCCAGAGTTCAAGACCCATGACCAACCAAAAAATAAATAAATAAATATATAACTAATAAAGCTCTGAATTATACAGGAGATATTGCTCTACTCTTTAAAGTTTAGGAATTATTTATTTATCTCTCTTAACTTGTTTCTAGATAAGTATTATTCCCTAACTTCTACGAATCTACATTCCAGTTAAGCAAATTTACAATGGATTACTATCCTTAGAATACCCTGAAAAACAGAACTAAAAAAATATAGTTTTTTTAAAAGCATCAAAATGATAAATTTCAGTGTTTCAAATTCTGATAAAGACTAACTTGAAGTTGGAACTTTATTTCCAGTTTTAATCTCTTTAGTCTTACAGCTATGTAAATATATGATTATTGACTTAGTGTTTAAGCCCCGCTCAACATACCAACTTTCTGATTTTGGCATTTCAGATATTGAAATCAATTTTTATGTTTACTTTGGTTTTCTATTTACTATTAAGAATACAATAGTTCAAATTTTATATAGAAATGTTATATAGGAAGTAGAAAAACCTTTCTACTAGAAATATTTCTTTCCAGAATGAAGAGACTTGTACATGCACAAAGCCATAAACAAACTAGGAAACAATCAATAGTAGTATATCCTTATAAATAACTTAAGTCTACAGAATGAAAGAGGTAAGGAAGAGGCAGCATGATGCATTAAGAAAGGCAAAGGAAACAACACTCTCATAAGCAGGTAAGACAAAGAATGAACACTAGAGCTTTGTACAGGGCCTACAAAACCTAGCAACTTTTTCAATTTTGTTTTTTGTTATTTTTCTTGGTTAAATGGATGTCTGTCCTTGAGATCTACGTAAGGACACTGAGAAGGCTGAGCAGTGCTTCTGACAGACCTGTGGGACTGCAGACATCAGTTCAAGAGTCAGCTTCACTGAAGATGGAGGGAAATAATTTACCATTCTGTGAGTTGAGAACAGGAAAGTATGGATGAACCTGAAGTAGACCAACCCTCTCATACCTGTATTTCTTCTCATCTGTGCTCACTATAATTGTATTATTATCTGCAAAGATTGCTAGTTACCCCACACCTGGAATCAACAGGTGAAAATCCTCTCTGCAAAGACTATATCACTTAAGTTATCAAACATTTATAGTGTCCAATACAATGTTGGAACTTAGAACTATCCAGGCTTATGAGGATAAAATGAAATTCTTGCATATAAATGTGACTGTTTATTTATTTATTTATTTTTGCTTATGTAGTGCTGAGGAATCGAACCCAGGGCCTCAAGCATGCAAGGCAAGCGCTCTACCACTGAGCCAGCCCCTAATGTGACTGTTTAATATGGAAGAATAAATGACTTGACAAAAAAAAAGCTAGAAGCAATGAAAGGCAACTTTGAAGATAGGAAAAAACAAAGAGAAATCCCAAAATGAACAAGCTACAAATAAAAAATGAATAAACAATATACTAAATATAGCTTAAGAAATACAGGAAAAATTGAGATAATAAAACTGGGAATAACATGAAAAAGCAAATAAGGACTCAGATATGATATACAATGAAGAGATGTAACACCAATGTGATTACAACTCTGGATATATACATATGTGTGTGTATACATATACACACGTGTGTGTATACATACACACACACACACGCATATATATATATATATATATATATATATATGAATCAAGATATAACAACTCTGTACTATAGTTTAGGGTATTTTAGAGTGTTTATTTCTTTAAAATGTTCCTTTCAAAAGCCATTATCATTTATTGGAAGCACTTTTTTTTGTCAGTCGTGGGGCTTGAACTCTGGGCTTGGGTGCTGTCCCTTTGCTCTTCAGCTCAAGGCGAGCGCTGTACCACTTGAGCCACAGCTCCACTTCCTATTGGAAGCACTTTAAAGAACTAATGATGAGAACTGTTCACCTTATTCTGTCAACAATTACTGTCACCCTTCATGGCAGTAATAACTAATAATAACAATACCAGGAATAAGATAGTGTGTGCAATGGTTAGGAATGATAGCTGTAACCAGAATTAGACAACTTACTCAGTCCTTTGAGTCTTAGTTTGCTCTTTTGCGAAATGGTTATTACTAATCTCACTCACAAAGCTGCTAGAGTGGCAACTGGGATGATACACCTGAAGAAGGCCATTCTGGCAATTCAGGAAGCTGAGATATAAGGATCACAGTTCAAAGCTAGCCCAGGCAGGAAAGTCCACGAGATTTATATATACAATTAGTCACTGAAAATACAGAAGTGATAGAGTTCCAGTCTTGAGAGATAAGGGTAAGAGACAGCACCCAAACCGCTAATTCAAGCCCCAGTTCTCCTACCCTGCCTCCCCCAAAAGAATGTACAACAATGCTTGATACAAATTCACTCAGTAGCATAGGTACTTAGTACCTTTGGAAATACTCCTAAAGATGAAAATGAAAAAGAACTGCCTGGCCTGTAAGCCTACCTACTCAGGAGCTGAGATCTGGAAAACAGCAATTCTAGGTCAGCCCAAAGAGAAAGTCCACTAGACTTTCCAGAGGTGTTGCTCAATGGACAGTACACCAGTTTAGTTCAAAATGAATTCAAACCTTACTCCTGTCCTGTCATATACACATACACACACACATACAAAGCAGAAATGGCTATGTTAAAATAGTAAGTTTTTATTTCTAAAATTTTTATGTTGCATTATTTCACATAAAATATAAAATAAATCAATAGGTGTGCGTTGTACTTCCAAAGGAACCTATACCTAAAATACTGAGCTTACCATACAGCAGATGGATTAATTCAGAGAGGAGAGCATAATGATTGTGGTGATGAAGAGTGAGTTATGAGAAATGATTAAAGATAAAGATTATGTCTGGGGTTGCTAAGTAATGGCTGAGGGGGGACTAATAATTGACTGCAAAAATCTGACAGGGGAAATACTGAGCAAGCAGGAAGAATTATTTATCTGAGCTTGGAACAGGATAACTATAAGAGCATAAAGAAAGAATGAAAAATTTACCCTAAATAGGAAAGAAAACTTTCTGACAGTAAAAATTATTATACAAAGAAAAATCTTCCAAGAAAAGTGATGAAAACCCATCCCTTGGGATATTTAAAATAAGGTTGGATAGAAACCAAGAAAATATATATGACAGAGAACCCCAGTGCTTCAATCCAGTGCTAGTGTCAAACTCTGATTTTATAGCAGCCCTGGGAGGAGAAAAATAGGACATAGAGTGTTGATAGCTGATTAAAAGGAGGCTCTGGTAAACAAGAGTTTGGGTAGTTTTCAGGTGACTTGTCTCCAGGCTATGCACAAAAGTAACCCAAGCCAGTTTTTTTTAGCTGTGACATGATTTGTTCTGTGTTGGTAGGAACTCCAAGACATGATGGTGGAAGGGAAGATTGGACTCTCAGAAAACTATCTGTTGCTAAACTCACCTCTGGGTGCCAAACAGTTTCTGAAATAGAGAATAGAGACTCAGAGAATATGGAACTCAATCTAACTACTTGCTTTAAAGATAATAACTAGCTATATTAACTGGGTATGTGCCATATTCAAAACACTATGTTAGGTGATTTGCCAATGTAATCTGAGATTTTCACAAAGCCTTGAAAGACAACTATTGTGATCCACATTTGTGTGTGTGTGTGTGAGAGAGAGAGAGAGAGAGCTGGTCCTAGGTCTTGAACTCATGTCCTGGGAGCTGTCTGTCCATGAGCATTTTGTTCAAGCATTTTACCACTTAAGCCACAACTACATTTCTGGCTCTTTGCTGATTGATTAGAAATAAGAGGCTTTCCTGCCTGAGCAAGCTACAAATCCTGATCCTCAGATCACAGCTTTCTGAGTAGCTAGGTTTAAGGGCATGAGCCACTTGTGCACAGCTATGGGGTTTTTGTTGCTGTTGTTATTGTTGCTTGTAATGGTCCTGGAGCCTGAACTCATGGCCTGGGTACTGTTCCTGATCTTCTCTTCCTTGAGACTAGTATTCTCCCACTTGAGCCACAACTCCACTTCTTGCTTTTTGGAAGTTAATTGGAGATCAGAGTCTCATAGACTTTCCTGCCAAGGCTGGCTTTGAACCTCCATCCTCAGATCTCAGCCTCTTGAGTAGCCGAGATTACAGATGTGAGCCACCAGAGCCTGGCCAGCTATTGTTTATTGAGACTAGATTTCTTTACAAATGAGGTTAGCCTAGAACTCACTAGGTAGCCCAGGCTGGACTTAAACTTGAAATTCTCCTATCTCAGCCTCCTGAGCACTGTGATTGCCACTATACCTGGCTGTTATCCACATTTTTATAGAAATTGTTACCTATATTTCTATAGAGAATAGAAGCTAAAAGAGATTACTCTTGTCTCAAGGTCACATGACAATTGATGACTAAAATGAGGATTTCAACTCAGGTATACATCTTTCTCCTTCCATCTCAACAGACAAGACATGGGATGACTCACATAACACCACATGGTCCAGTTTGAGAGCTCACATTACATCTTAGGATCCATGTTCTTGGTCTCTGCCCTCAGGCAGAATAAGTTCTCAACCCTATCTTCCTAGTTCCATGCTCCATTCCCCTGCCTTCTCTTCCTTCTGATAAGTAACAGCAGAAGAAAGCAAGCTGGCTTGTTTTGTGATATTCAAAACTGGGGATAAAAGGGACATGTGTAAATTTAGCCTATAGATTCTAAAGTGTTTCTCTTCAGTGACAATATTCTGTCTTTTAAATTTTTTCTGAATTCATAGTCCTTTTATAAGATAGCAAGACTGTGGCAGGGAGGAATTTGGGAGGTGGGGAAGGAAGGGATGGTGGGGAAAAAATAAAGGAGGAGGTGACAATGCTCCATAGGAAATGTTACTCATTACCTTACTCATGTAACTGTAACCCCTTTTTACAGTGTCTTTACAACAAATATATATATATATATATATATATATATATATATATATTAAAAAAGATAGCAAGACTCTGGTACATGTACCTCAGACGGGTATTTTTGTAGTCTAATAATCTAAAGTAAGTTAATTAATTAAAACTACTGTACAGGTACAATTTACTTCACTTTTGCATTTCTTATGTTGGTTTCATTATTGTTTTCAAGACAAAAAATCTGCAAGAACATGAAATTTCTGGCATACACTGCAAACTTTGAATTAATTAATGCCAATATATACTTCTGTTTTAATTTTCCTCTCAATAGACCATGTTACTTTGGATACATATTTCTCAATCTAATAAAGTTACCTAATGGAAAAGTAGTCTGAAATTACAATATTAAAAATCTTTGAATGATCAAGAGCTAATCAAATAGGAATAAGATCCTAGAGATTTCAATCACCTGTCAATGACTACATCTCCTTGACTCACTGGAATATCTTTCCACATATTTTCAAACATTTTTTATGTGTGGGTATGTACAGATGTGCACATAGATTTTCTTTCTTTGTGTGTGTGTGTGTGTGTGTGTGTGTGTGAGTGAGTGTGTGCTGGCAATGAGGCATGAACTCAGGGCCTCAAACTCTTGTTTAGCTTTTTGTTCAAAGCTGAGGTTGCTCTACTTGAGCCATATTTCCACTCCAGTCTTTTGGTAGTTAATTGGAGATAAGAATCCAGAGGATCTGTCTTCCCTGGTTGGCTTCAAACCCTAGTCTTCAGATGTCAGCTTCTTGAGTAGGTCAGATAATAGGGTTAAACAATAAGAACCTGTCTTTTTTTTTTTTTTGAGGAGTCTCCCTATATAGGCTTGACTGGCCCTGAAGTCATCATGATCCTACTGCTTCAGTTTTCTGAGTGGGATTACAGGCATGAGTCAGGTCAGTTATAGGAGATATAAAAACAAAAAAACAAAAAACATTGAGGCCTATACAACTTGCAGTGGGATATGATGATAAACCAAAACCTGACTGGCAACAAAATGAAAACAGGGAGCTAGAAAAGCAGAAGCGAGACACCTCTTATGTAAAGACAAAAGGACAAGGAAAAAAGATAAACACTAAATATTTGGTGCCAACAACCTTACAGGGATCACAAAGAAGCCCTACCAATCAGAAAGCCATCTGCAAGGATTCCAATTTTCCCTAAATAACCTAAAGTCAGTTTCTGTAACCCCAAAGACAGTGTAAGCCGGTGGAGATGACTGAAGTGCTGCCTTTCCATAGCATGTCTATGGCAAGAGCTCTCTTCCTCTGTCATAGTTGTTGTCTAAGATATTTATATCTTGCCTCATTTCTTCTCTTGACAGTCACAAAAATCCTAGGTCAACTGAACTGCCCTGGATGTCTGGTATTACCACCATGACCAGCAAGTATAACTGCTTCCTTAAGCCAGTATCTGCCATCCAAATCAGTCTCCATGGTGAAAAATTATTTAGTTCATCTCAAAACTCCTGTCTTCATTCCAATGGCAAGCCATTCTCTCCTGGCTGCTTCCTTGTGAAGTCCAGAGGCAGGCGGGCCTGAAGAGCTATTCAGCCTTATCTTTGTATTTGCCACTCATTATTGTGGGTGGATAGCTGATGGATAGACTAGATAGATAAAAAGATAGAAAGAAAGAATGAATGAAAAAAAGAAAGAAAGAACAAACATTTGCACATGAAGCATATTAAAAAAAAAATAAGACCAAAATTTTAGCATTATCTGAAGACAATAGTTCTCTAAGCAATTTGTCATTTAGGAACAGGGGACCCAAAGGAGAGTAATGATATATGGTTATGTAACTTGCATAGATCAGGAGAGACAATCTATGCCAGAGAGGGCTAGAACATAATTACCTGAATCTAGGCCAAGCTCTGATTACTAAATTTCATGCTAGATGTACACCTCAGAACACTCAGGTCCCACTGTAAGCACCTTAACCATCTGGACCCTGCCAGATCTCCAGATGATGTCATCTTTCCCTTAAGAAAAGGGTTAGATCCATTGCCTTTTGGATGTATCCCTCCCTACAGCTATTAGAGACAGAAATGACCATCCTGCCTCCCCTCCTGGTGGCAGCATTGATGAATATGTGTTACAAGCCTCTCATTCCAGAAAGCCAAAGGCCAAGATGAGAATACACACAGCATCTCCTATGTGACAATATCACATTATTACCAGCCACACTGGCCCTGGTGGCATCCAAGAGTGGAAGACCAATAGAGATGCCAAGTCAGCTCCTCAAAAAGCTAGATCCAAGGAGAAAGGGAGGTAGAACACACTGCCCTTAGAAACAGCTGTTAAACCTACTTTTCCTTCATGGAAAAATCTATACACATAGTAGGTATCCAACACTCCATGGCTGTTTCCTCCTGGATAAATTTAGTCTTCTGTTCCTAGGTGGCCATACTTCATTGTGTACTGTATAAGAGCTATCCCCCCCCCACACAATGCCTCTTATTTGATGTACACAGAGTAGGGATGATACCACTTTGGTTATGTTTCTTAATCCCTACACCAGAATACTAGCATTCGGATTGCACTTCCAAGAGGAGAAAAGAGTATGAAAACCAAGGGCCCAGCAATAAACTATTTTTCACTGTCAAACAAATAATTTACAATGTGGAGGAGTGAGAAAAGACAGGAGCAGGATTTTTTTAATGAAGCAAGTAGGTAAAACCTATACAGTTTCAAGGAGAAAAAATCCTTTGGAGGTTGGAATATTTAGGACACCTCATAGGCTTAAAATATAAGACAGCAGCATCAGAAGCAGATATCGAATACTTGGGAGAGATGTAAGACTGGGAAAGTCGACTTGTGCTTTCAATGTCTGGTTCCTGGAGCTTCGAGGAAGAACAACAGTGGAACTCGGCCAAGGGAGGAGGGAAATAGAGGGGGAGAGGTTGCTTTCATTAAGATCCATCAGCTTTGACCCAAAATCAGTGTCCTTATTTCTCAAATGATACATACATATGTGTATGTGTTTATATATATATATAATATATATATTTTATATATATATATTATATATATATAATACAGCAGGTAACTTTTATTCACTTCCTACTTCATTTAAAAAAAATATTTCCATTAGAAGGGGCAAGGATAGAAATATGCCAAAACTGGTTGACCACCTCTCCAAAAAATCCACTCCTTATAACTTTCTTATGTCAGAATAATGTATCTATATTTTATCAATCTTATGCCCAAGATTTCAAGTCCACAGAAACTCATGGCAATAAATAGGCACAGAAATGAACACAGTCCTTGATATCAAGGCAGCAACCTGCTGTGAACATTTATAGTACTAACAACATTGCCTGCCTGCCGTCTTTCCTTCTTTCTTTCCTTCCTAACTTACTTCCTTTCTCCTCCTTCCCTTCCTTCTCTCCCTCGTTCTCTTTTAAACCGGTTCCTTCTAAAATACTTACACCTTTTACATAACCACTGCCAAACACACATTTACACTGTATTTCTGTATTCAAAAATCTGCTTAAAGTTGCACAAACTTGGAGTAAAGATACAGACATGGTGGGGTCCACTTTCTGCACTTGGGTGTCCCAGCTCCTGCCAGCTATGGCTCCCCCGGAATTGAGGACATCATGTTTTCAATTTTCTTCAATAAAGCAATGAATCTGGCAATTTGCTGGCCTGCTTCAGCTAAACAGAAAGGACAATTTGAGAAAGATCACAGTTCAGGCCCAGTCAGACGGAAACGATTGAAAGCAGAGAGCTGGCCGCTGTGTGTCCCCAATGCAGCCCCGCTGTCGCCCGTTTGACTGACAAACTGACTTTTGCGAGGTGCTCGTGCCCATTTCAGTCAGAGTTTATTGAAGGTGATTTTGATCTTCTCCATGAGGCCACAGCAGTGGCTATGCCATCTGTCACCTTGATTGCATCGTGGATTCTCTGGAGAGAGCGCCATGGCTCCTGATCACTTACAGATTGCGCTGCTTTCTCCTCCATAAGGACCACATGCACAGGGCCAGATGGTGAACATACAGGCTGATTATAAGTCTTTATCTCCGTGCAGGAAGGAGAGGAACCATTAGGTCTCCCTCAGGAGCTGCGAGCCTCTCTACACTCATGCTGCTCCTCACCAAATACAGTCTTCTTCAGCTGTCATCGGCCTACCTCGGAAAATTAAAAAAATAAACAATAATTCCATCAGCTCAAGCCGGGTTGGGGGGGGGCGGGGGGCGGGTGTAGAAACCAAGCCGGTGCGGCAAAGCAGTCTCCTGGCCTGGCTCCCTTTCTCTTCTCCAGCCCCCGCCCCCACCCGCCTGCCTGCCTGCCTGTCAGCACTGGGTACAAACAAGTTTGTTTGAAATGCATCATTAATGTGTTGATTTGTGTGTGTGTGTGTGTGTGTGTGTGTGTGTGTGTATTGAGCAATCAGGAGAGGCCTGCTGCGAGGAAATAAAATGACATGATCCTAGTTTTTGTTTTTGATGGGATGATGGCTTCCATTGCATGGGGTCTCATTCTTTTGCCTTTTAAAGTTGTGTTTGTTGTTCTGAAATCGTCCTAGGAGGACAACCACCTGTGTGTCACAGCAGAAAGATCCGGGGAAGAAAGTTAGAAGGAAAGTGGGAAAAAGCTCAGGTTACAGTGGTACTTGGGGAAAAAAACCATTAGTGAATTCTGTGCTGGCAAACAGGCTTGAGAGGGAGGGCTTCAGACCCCCCCACTGAGCAGCCAGGAGGGCCCCTGGGGTGAAAAGGATAGTTCTCTCACACCCACCATCCCTTGCTGGCTGGAGAATGAAAGAATGCCAGGTAAGGCAAAAATGAACACTGACCAAACAAATACTCATTATGTGTAAAAGAGTGATTTTTCACCTTTTGTACTTTCTAGGTATAATTTTTATACCATAAAGCACACACATTTTAAATCCATTCTTTCTTTACATATAAACATTCTACCAAAATAAAAGATACTCTCCGTCTGTCTCTCACTCCTTCTCTCCCTTTCTTCCTCTCTCCCTCTCTTTCTCATTCTCTCTCTCCCTCCCTCTCTCTCTCTCTTTCTCCCTCTCTCTCTCTCTCTCTCTCTCTCTCTCACACACACACACACACACACACACACACACACACACACACTGCCTGAGAGGAAACTTCTCTACTAGTGGACAGCTGTCTGCAGAAACCAGGGAAAGGTTTCTAGTGACCCATAACCTTGAAGTCTCCCTTATTTGATCATTCATTTAGAAGAGCTACGGAGTAACCCAACGGTTGCAATTACCTGAATCCAGTATCTTTGCTCCAGACACTAAATCTAAGTGATCCTGGAGTCTGCTCAGCCAGTAACACAATCCTTCCTGGTTTAAGTAAATACATGGGACTTCTCCATATCTGAGATGCCCAGAATATATAACCTCTTACACACTGTTTCCCATGAGCTGATTCTTTCAGAATATCAGTCTCTGTTGGAGTGCAAGATAAGTTGCAAAACAGTAATTGTGTGGAAAAAACCTATGAGAAATCCAACTAAGAGCCTGTACACACACACACACACACACACACACACACACACACAAATTCCACATAAGCTCCTTTTCCTCCTTACTTCCTCAAAAAGTAATCAAGAACAATTCACTCCCTAAATACAGATTCAAAATTTATTTCATGTGTTTTATTTACATATTAAGGCCATTAAATTGTTTTGTTGCTGCTGTTGTTGTGTGGTGTAAGAGATTGAACCTAGGGCCTTATGTATGCTAACTAAGTATTCTACCACTGAACCAGGCCCCAGCCTCCTTCCAATGGGTATTGGAATAGAAGCTAATAATCTTTTCAGCACATTTAACTTGAAAATAAGTAAAGGGCTGGGAAGGTGGCTCAGTGGTAAAATGCTTGCCTTGCATGCCTGAGGCCCTGGGTTCAATTTCTCAGCACCACATAAGCAGGGAAAAAATAAAGCCGGAAGTGGCTCTGTGGCTCAAGTGGTAGAGTGCTAGCCTTGAGCTGAAGAGCTGAGGGACAGGGCCCAGGCCCAGAGTTCAGGCCCCACGACCAGAACCCCCCCCAAAAAAAATAAGTAAATAAACTAACCTCATTTAACTTATGAGCTTCCATAATGATGCAGCTCTGTTTTCAGCTTCTATGAAATGAAGCAACTGCTCATAGCACATTGAAAGTCACTACTAAATTTTTTAGAAGAAATTTAATGTGGTTTGATCCCATCACAAATGTGTTTTCAAAGAGGTTAATGGTAAATACCCTCAAACTCACAATTTCTTCTTCTTATTCCCCCCCCCCTCCATACTTTGGGTCATTGATGTGTGTGTGTGTGTGTGTGTGTGTGTGTGTGTGTGTGTGCAGTATGAAGGGACAGGTTTGAGCATAAAATACATATCCTGTAGCTCCTAATCCCAGGCTTCCCTTTCTGCATGTTCTGGTACCCACAGTCAACCAAAGTCTGAACACTTACATAGAAAATTTCAGAAATGAACAACACATGTTTTAAATTTTACACCCTCTGGGTATTGGTCCTCTGTCATAAGAATATTATCAAATGATCCCGCCCTTCTTGGAATCACCCAAGGTTAGAGAGACTCAGAGCAAAGTAGAGGCAGGGATGTCAAGTTTTCCTTCTGCCTTTAGTTAACTTGTGGGCCTAAGTCAGAAGCCATGACTTTTTAGAAAAAGCAAATTTTTAAATACCGGTTATACTACTTCATCCATCCAAAACTTGAGTCATAGCTTATTCCAATGTATAACGGATTGGCCCATTAGTTAGTCACTGTCTTAGTTATCAGATTATCTGTCATGGTTTCACAAGTGATACCATGCTTTATAATAGCCCAAAGTGAAAAGTTTATTATATCATTGTAATTTTCCTATTTTATTGTTAGTTATTGTTTTTAATTCTTAACTCTGCCTAACTTATACTTTCAACTTTATCCTAAGTATATATTAACTGGGCATGGGAGTATAGACCCATAAACTCAGCCCTTAAAGATACGAAGATCTTGAGTTTGAGATCTGTCTGGGCTACAAAATGAGACCTTGTCTCAAAATACCAAGGACTGGGGCATAACTCAGAGGCACTTGCTTGTGCCAGGTTTGATCCTTCGTACTTTCCTATGCAAAAACATCACCTAGAGGAGTTGGTACAAGCCCTGTCATCTGCCATGGATAAGGACAGACTGTACTGGATTTGATAGTTTTGTATGCTGTCTTTAAAATATTTTACAAATGATATTTAAAGACATACAAGAAAAAATCATTCCTACCTAACTTCTGATCCCTGACATTAGCCTATGATAGATTTTATCTAAGCACACAGATTTTTAAAATATCAGCATTCTCCCTACTGTATATCATTGTTCTCCCTAGCACAGCTGGAATCAGTTTTGGATTAGCTCTACATAGTTATATGGGTGATCATGACCTTTGTAACATCACATTGCTTTGTTCATGTCAGAACAACATTATAGTGAAGCACATTGAAAACCAAATCACTGAACATATATCATTCTTTCCAAATAAGGATGGAAGATGATCAAATATAATATAGTGCTCTTGACTAAAAATTAAAATGTGGCATTATAAAGTTGAAAAGGATGACTAAAATCCAAGGAAAGGGAAAGAACACTGGATTTGATAACTTGCTGTTAATGAAATGTGCTGACACATGTTGGCTTCTGGCCTGCCACACAAGAAGGAAATTCTGCACATCCAGAGTGTTGAGTATCTTCATTTCTGGTTCTAGTTTTGTCACTTCCAGTGAGGACAGGATCCATAGCTCAGGCTATAAACCATGGTGTCAAAAAGAACAAAGGGCACGAAACAGGATGAGGCTTGACCTGTACTTGGGCAGGCCACTTTCTTTGGGCCTCGTATTGTCTGACTGCCAATGAGTAAGGCAATCTCCCAAGTAAGGATTGACTTCAGACAATGGGAAAGCATTTCATAGGTAACTTGACATATAGTGAGCCCTTGAAGCATGCTGAAAGTGAAAATCAACCAGAACAAATTCCACGCCTGTTCAAAGATAATGCTATAAATACAAGCTTCAATACCATTAGATTTTAATGTAAAATACATATTTTGTAAAAGATTCACAATATTCAACACATAGGTCCTGATGAACAGGAGTGGTAGTGAAAAACAGAGATACTAGGTTCTAGGCCCCAGCCATCACTTGATAACCTTGTGCTAATGATTCAACTTCTCTGTTTCAGCTTTTTCTACTGTAGTAATGATTCAGCTACACAGTGTTGCTGTTGGGATTAGATACCCAAAGTAACATACATGGCAAATTATAAACACTTATCAAAGCCAGCTAGCAATCAGAATGTGCAGGAGGGTATCAGTTCATGATTTCATCCCATACCAACTTTTAGCTTTAGTCTCACAATGAACTTGCACTGAAGCTCAAAAGCACAGGTCATTGACCATTGTTCACTTTTATTTCCACTGTTCATGGTTTTAAGTCTTTGCTAGGTAGGAACTACTATTTATTTTGTTTCACCACTGCAAATTATACCAATGAACTTACTAAATTGCATCATCACACAGAGATATTGACAGGCAGGCAGACAGACAGACAGACACACACACACAAAATGCCTCAGACACACACACACAAAATGCCTCATACAGAATGTATGTTACTGGCTCTCTGTAAAATCACTTGGAATACACCTCAAATTATACCAGAAAAGGAGTGACATCATATCACATTCAAGACTCATTTATTGGTCCTAACACTTAATTTTAGTAAGTTAAGTGATTATTCATTTTGCATATGTCGCCTCATCTTTCAAATGCATATTGGGTTATTTTTTACTTTCATGGAGTTGTTATAACAAGTTTCAAATCTGCAAAAGGACTTTGGAAAGTATAAAACACTATGGAGCTTTAATATCAAGTATTGAAATTACACATTAAAAGATCATAGATATGATTATATTTTTACCATATATATGATTATATATGACAGGCACATTACATATGACAAGCATACATATGATAAGCATTAATGAGTATTATAAACAGATTAGTGAACATTTTATAATAAATGTGCAACTGTTACAAATAAGTTAAATTGTAGTTAGAAAGCATGAACATCATAATCTATTGATAGCTGAATCACAAAGTCAATATGGAGATGTGTCTAAATTCTGCTCCCCAGTGCCTCTGGCATCATTGGATCAAACAATTCTGATTAATGGAGTGGACAAATGGGGCTCACACTTTAATTTTGCTTCTTCCTATCTTTGAGAATATTTCCAATATTACAATGTTTATCTCCCAAACAGCATAAGACCCAAATAAAAGTAAATCCAACCAAATCTGCTTAACTTGGGCTGCTTTAGAATAAGAACTCATACAATGGGACAGTTGGTACCAATCCCGGTTTAATATATCTGCAGTACAAAGGGTCTTTGCTGCCTCCTGTTTGCAGGGGGAGGGGTGGGGAGGAAGTTTGTTAAAAATGATTGTAGAGTAGGATGTAAGCTCCTAATAAGAATGGAAGTACAATCATTGAGATAATAATCTATTTAGAATATGTCTTATTGTACTATAAGTTTAATTAATAATATCTAAAGTTAAAGAGTTACATCATAGAAATGTAAAATAAAAAAATTATTATGTGACTCTACAAAGTGTCAGAGATTCTTTTAAAGGATGTCATGCCAAAATAAAGGTATTTCTAAAAATAAATTTTAATAAACTTTAAAGAACAAAATAATTCAAATGTAAATAGCATTAAGTGGCATATAGGCATATAATCTTTCTGTAGGTAGGCATGAGAAGTTAACTGCTAATGGTTATGTGGTCATAATTATTGCTATAAATAATGTGCAAAAACATCAACATGTGCCTGCGCTTGCTTGCACATATGTTGATACGTGTATGTACATAAGTGTTTGTGTGTGTGCATGTACGGACACATATGTGCACAAGCCAAATTCACCCAGCAGGCAGTGATCACACATCTCATCCTGTGAATGGCATTAGATATCTTGTTCACAATCTCTGATTAATCTGATTAAGCTAGTGAATGAATAATCCTTTAATCCTCTCAAGAATACAGTTTGTGTCTGCTGAGTGTCAAATTTAAGACTGATAAGCTGTAAATACTGAAATTTAAGTAAAAGGAAACAGAGCAAAGGCAGCACAGTCAAATTGTGTTGTCTCACGCTCAGATTTTGTCTTTTTTTGTTGTTGTGGGTGACCTTCTCTGTTGTAATGGGAATGAGAAACACTAGGAAAAACCATAAATCATGCTCGGGGGTGGCTCTGTGGCAGGGAGCCTATCTGTCACTGAGGTCCAATCTGAGAGCGTGTGCTTCCGTTTACCCTCACAGTCTAACTCTAAATTAATGCATTCTGCCTTTTGCTCCTCATTTCCAATCAGAAACACTTAAAACCAAATACTATTCATTTTATAGTTGGAAAACTATGTCAGAAGTTTACATTTTACAGAATCACAAGAGCAAGATAATGAACTTTGAATTAAATGCTCAGTTCAGAAGCTACTGTTCAGAAAATGAGGCTAAGTTAGAAGAAGGAGACGTTCTGGTCACGGTAAAGGAACTGGACTACCTTGGTCCTGCTTTATCTTTATGCAGCAAATTTGAATCATAAAAATGAGGGAAGGCAAAGTGGGGAGATGGCAATAAATAATTCTGCAATAAACTGTGCTGGTAACTTTTTTTGGGGGGGGAGGGTGGGAGGTCAGGTCATGGGACCTGAACTCTGGGCCTGGGCGCTGTCCCACAGCTCTTCAGCTCAAGGCTAGCGATCACTTAAGCCACAGCGCCACTTCCGGCTTTTTTCTTTTTGCTTATGTGGTGCTGAGGTATGGAATCCAGGGCCTCAGGCATGCAAGGCAAGCATTCTACCACTGAGCCACCTTCCCAGCCCTGCTGGTAGCTTTAGTATGGTCTTGTTTGTGATTTTTTGGATAAATGCCCAAAAGTGGGATTGCTGGGTCATAGGGGAGCTCTATGTGCAGTCTTTTGAGGTACCTCCATACTACTTTCCAAAGTGGTTGAACAAGTTTACACTCACATTAACAATGAAGTAAGGTTCCCTTCTGTCCACATCCCCTCCAGCATCTGTTCTTATTAGATTTTTTGATTTTTGCCATTCTAACTGGGGAGAGGTGGTATCTCAATGTTGTTTTGAGTTGCATTTCTTTTATGGCTAGAGAGGTTGAGCATTTCTTCATGTGTCAATTGGCCATTCTTATTTCCTCTTCAGAGAAGTCTCTCTAAGTTTTTAGCCCATTTATTTATTGTGCAGTTGTTTCTTTGAGTATTTGTTTTGGGGGGATTAAGTTTTTTGAGTTCTAAGTATATTTTAGATATGAGACCCTTGTCCATTGTATGGCTAGTGAAGATCTTCTCCCAATCCGTGGGCTTGCTATTGATCTTGCTAGCTATGTCTTTTGCCATGCAGAAGCTCTGCAGTTTCATGCAATCCCATTTGTCCAACCTTTCTTTGATTTGTTGTGTTTCTGGGTCTCTATTAAGAAAATATCAGCCTGTGCCAAGGAGCCCTAGGTTTTCTTCTATTCCTTCCTGTAATATCTTCAGGGTGTCTGCTTTTACTTTGAGGTCTTTGATCCATTTGGAGCTGATTCTGGTTCAAGGTGATATATAAGGATCTAGCTTTAGTTTTCTACAAGTGATTAACCAATTTTGCCAGTACCATTGACTGAAGAGGCTGTCTTTCTTCCATTCTATTTTTTTTAGCTGCCTTATCGAAGATTAGGTGGCTATAGGTATATGGGTTCATTTCTGGGTTTTCAATTTGATTCCATTGGTCTTCAGGTCTCTTCTTATGCCAGTACCAAGCTGTTTTGGTTATTATGGCTTTGTAGTAGAGTTTGAAATTTGGTATTGATATTCCTCCAGCACTGTTCTTTCTGTTAAGGTTCACTTTTGTATTCGAGGTCTTTTATTGTTCCATATGAATTTTTTGATTGCCTCTTTTATTTCCTTGAAGAATGAAGTTGGAATGTTGATCAGCATCACATTGAATTTGTAGATAGCCTTGGGAAGTATTACCATTTTCACGATGTTGATCCTCCCAGTCCAGGAGCACGGGAGGTTTTTCCACTTTCTAAGTTCTTCTTTGATTTCCTTTTTCAGGTTTTTAAAGTTTTCATCATAGAGGTCCTTCATTTTTTTGGTTAATTCCTAGGTATTTTATTTTTTGTGGGGCTATTACGAATGAGGTTGCTTTCCTGATTTCAGCACACTCTGCTCATTGTTGGCATACAGAAAAGCCACTGATTTTTGAGGGTTAATTTTATACCCTGCTACTTTTCCAAAGTTTCAAATCAGCTCTAGTAATTTGGGAGTGGAGTCCATGGGATTCTTTAAATACAAGATCATGTCATCGGCAAAGAGGGAGAGTTTTACTTCATCCTTCCCTATTTGGATCCCCTTTAGTTTGCACCTTGTCTTATTGCTGTAGTTAGGTATAGTAATACTAAATTGAAGAGAAATGGAGAGAGTGGACATCCTTGTCTCGTTCCTGAGTTTACAGGAAATGGCTTTAGTTTTTCACCATTAAGTATAATGCTGGTTGTAGGTTTGTCATATACAGCTCCAAAATGCTTCTTATTTGGGGCACTTGCTCACCTACCTTGAACTGAAATAAAAATCTTACCTGCTCATTCAGTAATGTTTTTATAATCCTGTGAATTTACATACCCAAAAAGCCTGGTACATGGATTGCTTAGGAGAATTAACTCTTCCTAAAATCCTTGACCTAACTGTACTATGTGGACAAAACTAATAGAAGCACTTAACTCAGCAACTAAACTACTTTTGCATTCCTTATATACCATGCGTTAGAAGAGCCCAGACTAATTAAATGACTGGGCACTATTGAGAGCATAAAGTCTTCATTGTTCCTTAATTCCTCAGGATGTAAGGATATAAAACAAAGAAAGACACAGGAGCTGGTGGCTCACCCCTGTAATCCTAGCTTCTCAGGAGGCTGAAATCTGAAGTTCAAGATTCAAAGTCACCTCAAACAGAAAAGTTTATGAGACTTTTATCACCAATTAGCCACCACAAACCCAGGGTGGTGATCAGGCCCTGAGTTCAAGTCCCAGGACCAGCACCAAAAAATAAAAATAAAAAAACAAGAGTTCCCGTCGACCCTAACCATAACCCTGTGGTCAGTAAAGTAGAAAAGAGATCAGATAATCTTTGCTCTTCAGGCTGTGATATAATCCTCAGTAGTCAAATAAATAAATAAAGCCTGTAGAGAAGCCCCTTTCCCAAATCTATTTTTGCCTGGGAGTGGGTGGTCCACTTGTAGGATTGCCCAAGACATATGGGAGTAAGTGAAGGGGACAGGAGCTCATCCCCGTTTTATAACACTAATCACATCAGTGTGGCTGATATTGTGGCTGATATCTAGTGGCTCCCTGACCCCAGACTCTGAACCTAGAGCATTTAGCAGCATCAAGTGTCTTCTTCTATTGTTCTTAAATTTGGCACAATCAAGTATTTCAGGTCCTTCATTTTTAATCAGGTTAGCAAATGTCTGTCTTCTCTGGCCCATGTAGCCAGTTCTTTCTTTCCATCTACACAGTGGTAATGGCTTATCTAATTATTATTTGCTACATGATCTGCTATTCCTGTGGATCTTTAACCTCATCCACCTTTGAGAATGAACTTTCCTCTGGCATCTTCCACCAGGGATCAGCTGGCACCAGTTTTTGAAAAGCAAGACCAGAACTCAAGCCTCAAAGACCATGGACCTTGTTCTAGCTTTGTGATAGAGAAAGACTCAAATCTGGAAGGAGGAAGGTCAGGAATTCCTGTAGATTTCTGGTGCTTTTCAAACATGACCAGAAAAACAGAGGTGATTTGTTGCTACCTTTATGAAGGAGCTTTGAGTCAGATTAGGGAGAGTGCAGAGATGAATTTCAGTATTGGCAACAAACTAAATTTAACTCATTTTACTTTTGTTTCAGGAGTTAAGGGCACTCTTAACAGAGTGCCATTATTAACAGAGTAAGATCATTTCTGAAATTATTATTATTATTAATCATCATTTTGTCAGTCATGGAGCTTGAACTCTGGGCCTGGGCACTATCCTTCAGCTTTTCAGCTCAAGGCTAGTGCTATACCTCTTGAGCCACAGGACCCCTTGCAGTTTTCTGGTGGTTTATTGGAGATAAGTCTCACAGCCTTTCCCACCCAGGCTGGCTTTGAACCACCATCCTCAGATCTCAGCCTCCTGAGTAGCTAGGATTACAGGTGTGAGCCACCAATGCCAGGCCCTTTCTGAAATTATTTTACAATGGTTGTAACTAGGAATGAAAAAAATTTAAAAGAATAAATTTGGCCATTTGTATTTTTTCCTGATTTATTGTTTTAGACTCAGTTCTCTTACCATCTTATAATCACTAGGACTTCTATTACAACTCAGAAGCCATACTCTGATCTGCTGAAATTTTACCCTTAATTTTGTGAGAATATGCCTCTCCAAAAGCAGATGGTACCCAAAAAGCAAATGGTACCCAAAAAGCAAATGGTGCCTGAAAAGCAAGGTAAAAGTTAATGTGTTTAATTTAAGTGATACAGTGCAAGTTTTAGAAATATTGAAAGACATTTAACAGAACTTGGGCAATGTTATGTATCTGTATCAATTGTACTATATCCGCAGAACAATACCAAACTCTACTCACTCTGAGCATTCATGGGCCTTCCTTGATAGTGGTCTCCGTGGAACCATACTGGTTCATGGATACCAAGAGGCTGCTGTACCAGATTCAGAATTTGGGTATCCACATTTTCTATTTCCTCAACCCCTCAACTCTAAGCAATGAGTTTAGACTACCAGTTCAGCTACAACTAAGCTATGAGGTGTGCTGCCAAATGAAGATCTATGTTACTAGACTCTGTTCCACCAGAAAGTGGAGAATTTGGTCAAATTCACTCAAAAGACAAATTAACAGAAATATATAACTAGACTCAATCTTTGTGTAGGTGCAAGTAGGCATAGAGGCACCAAAATGCCTTAGACTCTAAGATCTTGTTTAAGCTTATCCCCATCTGTTCAGATTAAATAACCAGATTGACTATCAATTCCTGTGTTTATCTGCTCTGTGAGCCCTAGTCCAACTGACTTGGTCCCTGAATTGGACTCAGTTCTTGCTGGTTCTTCCAGCTGTGTTCATCCTTTAAGGAATTGTCATGTTTTCTTTCAGGGCAGAAATATTTCTCCAGAGACTGTCTGGAGAAATATGACTTCCATATAACTTCTGGAATTGCTATCATCAGATGATTCCTACCATGACTCCGTCAAAAAGGGACAAGTTTCCTAATCAACCAATCCAAAAGACATTTCAGGTAAATAAATTCACTGAACAAGTTGGACTATCACCATTATAAGATACTGAATGGGTTGCTAGGTTTATATTTCAGCTCAAAATCATACCATGACATTGATCACCAAGGATAGCTAAAACATATAGATGCCAACTGTGAATTTTTTTCTAACAATTACAATTAGATATTCACAAAAACTATACAGAGAGTCTAAGGAACAATAGATCAGAATGAGAAAGACATAATGAACTGTCTAATATGATAATAGCTTTTTACATTGAAATACATGAACACGTGTTTCAGAATAACACAGAAAAAAGAAAGACATCATTGAGCAAATTAAAATGGCTGCTTATGGGGGAATAATTCTCAGAAGTGAGAATTTGAGAGAAGGGGACCAAGTGAGATTGATAAATGGATAAATGTAGATGGTGCTGATGATGAAAATACATAAATGAGCCACATAGATGGTCAAGAAAAAAGGCTATGAAACCAATGATACAGTATAAGAAATACTATTAACAAGCCGGGCACTGGTGGCTCACGCCTATAATCCTAGCTACTCAGGAGGCTGAGATCTGAGGAGCACAGTTCAAAATCCATGAGACTCTTATCTCCATGAGACTCTTATCTCCAATAAACCACTAGAAAACTGGAAGTGGCGCTGTGGCTCAAGCGGTTGGGCACTAGCTTTGAGCTGAAGAGCACAGGGACAGCGCCCAAGCCCAAAGTTCAAGCCCAGCAACCAACAAAAAAGAAAAAAAAGGAAATACTATTAACAATTTTCAGTATTTGCAATTCAGAAATAAAACTCTCCATGAAAGTAAAAAAGGTTTTAAGAGCAAAAGACAGTATGGATGGGGCATATTCTAAATTGAGGTAAAAGATTGAACTCCAAATTGAATTGGTCAATTTTTACTCTGCCTGTGAGACTTGGATTTGTCCAGAGCCATATGGAGCCCTGACAAGTCTCTTCACTTACCACGCAACAGAAAGCTGAGCTGAAGCTAGCCCCCTGCCTCCAGACCTTTGACAAAGGAAGCTTAAGTAGCTACTAAGTGGCAAGCTAAAGTTGTACAGACAAAAGCAGAGATTAAAGACAAAGACATCTTAAAGATGTATGACTATAAAGGCAGTCTGAAAGTACAGCATAGACTGGAACACTACACACTTCAATGTCTGACACCTCCACATGGTAAATGCAGCAACAGTAAACACTGTTGTGAACAAGCCAAGTATCCACAGCATAGGTAAACCCATGATCTTCATGTATCCAGTAAATAAATAAATAAATAAATCACATTTCTCACTCTCACTCCTACTTTGAGCCATTAGCACACGAGCACCTGCAGCTTCAGTTCCCAAGATCACAATAGAAATGGCACTATTGTATTATCTTTGAAAAAAATCTGCCTTCAGGTAGTCTCTTAGGAAACTCAAATATGGATGAATGGTTCAGGACTACTTTGTAAAATATGACTCCCACAATCACATGTGGTTATTGAATATGTGAATGTGGCTAATTCAAACTGAGATGTGAAGCCCTAGTATGATAAAAAAAGAAAAGAAAAAGAAGGTCAAACAATTGATTAATATCTTTTATATTGGTTACATGGAATTGGTTGCATGGACAAAGACATTTTGGAAATACTGGATTAAATAAAATACATCCTTATTTTCACCTATTCTATTTTACTTCCCTTGAAACAGCTAGTAGAATATTTAGGATTATATTTGTGGCTCATATTCTGTTTCTACTGAACAGGGTTTATCTGGAGGTTGACTCACTGAATCTCTTTTACTTAGTTATAGTAAATTGAAGGGCAATTATTTTCCTATGGCTGTTTAATCAGAGGTATAAAATTAAGTCCAGTTTTTTTAGTGTTTCTTGTTAATAATTCCTTATAGAGATTTCTGGCATTATTTGAGTTTTAAATTTCTCCTTTTAGGCTAAGTAGGGTGTTACCAAATTCTGATAGACTAGAAGGTCCATGTAAATTGGGGACAACCTATAAATATCCTAATAATGAGCTGAATTGCATTAGGGTTGTTTGCATCCACTGTGCCAAGATATGTGGTAGCATTCAGATTCTCTGTTAGGATCTACTTTTAATCCTGGCATGAAATCTCACTGACAATGTAGGATGGAAAAGAAATGGAAGCAATTCATACCCCCAATAACTCACTGTCCTCCATGAAAGAAGTCAGAAATGCAGGAAATGCCCGGCACCAGTAGCTCACTCCTGTAATCCTAGCTACTCAGGAGGCTGAGATCTGAGAAAGCTGGTTCAAAGCTAGCTCAGGCATCAAAGTCTGTGAAAAACTCTTATCTCCAATAAACCACCAGAAAACCAGGGGGTGGCACTGTGGCTGAAGTGGTAGAGTGCTCACCTTGAGCTAAGAGCTGAAGGACAGTGCCCAGGCCCAGAGTTCAAGCCCCATGACTGACAAAAAAACAAAAAGAAAGAAAGAGAGAAAGAAAGAAAGAAAGAAAGAAAGAAAGAAAGAAAGAAAGAAAGAAAGAAAGAAAGAAAGAAAGAAAGGAAGGAAGGAAGGAAGGAAGGA
>NW_012267225.1:29179797-29230726 GCF_000151885.1 Dipodomys ordii
AAGGAAGGAAGGAAGGAAGGAAGGAAGGAAGGAAGGAAGGAAGGAAGGAAGGAAATGGAATGCTTATTCTCTACTCCCAGGAGTCAAAGTGAGAGGCAGTCACAATTTAAAACATGTATACACATATATGCTCTTTTGTAATTTGGCGGGGGGCAGGGGGGAGACTTTGCTTAGTTAAAAAAAATAGCTTATACAAATATAATACTGAAATATTACCAAAGAACTTCACTAATGTGGAGATAGGGTATGTTTTCTGGTTTGATTATGATAACCTAAGTGCATCATTGTTGTATGGTTATTTTTTAACTTCATCTGAGCTGGATCCCCAGAGTCAAACCCTGTCAGGGGACATGTTGTAAGTAATGGTCATTTGTGTTTCATAATTATCTTGCATCAACACAATTAGTTCCACATTCTGCTGTTTTCTTCCTAAGGCATCTGTAAACATTTTTACACAATTCCAGCAAATAGCTTTTGGCAATAATTAAAATTTTTAATTAAAAAAATAAGGTAAAATGATCCAGGATGGCTATTTTAAATGTGCTCTTCAGACCCCACTACGATTAGAAGAAAATATTCTTCAAGATACCAGCCAAGAAATTTTTCTCTTTCAATTATCAGCCATAGTTCCACAATTTAGAGTGTCTTTGGTCACAGTTTTAATATGGTTAAATTAAAATAAAGCTTGAAGGACATTATATAAAAAGACAAAGCATGCACTATATATAGAACAATTTCATTTTATCACTCTGGATTATTTTTGATTAATTCCACAAAAATGTATGGATCAAGCAGGGCACCAGTGGCTCATACCTGTAATCCTAGCTACTCAAAAGGCTGAGATCTGAGGATCATAGTTCAAGCTAGCCCAGGCAGAAAAGTCCTTGAGATTCTTATCTCCAATTAACTACCAAAAAGCCATAAGTGGAGGTGTGGCTCTAGTGGTAGAACACTAGCCTTCAGAAAGAAAACTCAGGGACAGCACCCTGCCCTTGAGTTCAAGCCATAGGACCAATACCAAAAAAAAAAAAAAAAAAATGGAGCACAGCAAATTTGATATCATAGTCTTAAGCTTTCATTGCATAGATTCTAATTGCATGATTCCAGTGTAATAAAAGTATATCACAGAAATGTGAACTCAGTGAAACTTATCCCAATGAAACTGAGATTTAAGTAGTGGGGTGCAAACCCCTACTGTTGAAAAATACCATGACATAAACTTCAGATTCTCTTAATCTGAAGACAAGTAAGAAACATGCCCCTCCCTTTAAAATGACAGGTAACATCCTTAATTCAAGTGAAGTGAATTTGACCCAGATGCAATGATCCTTACTCACTTGGAGCCAGGAAAGCCTTCTCAACAAGGGACTCAGAAGTTTGGGTGTCACTTTGAGAAAGTCCACTCCGCATTTCAATATTTCTAAGAAGATTTTCTTCACAAATCCCTTCTAAAATAGTATTTTCTAACAGATTCTTCAAAGACTGGCAAATTCCCTACTGGGTGGTAAAATTTGCAGACAGGAACTAAGCACAGAAAAATAAATTCATGTTTCTCAGGCCACTTACCCCAAAACACTTAGGGCCATCTGGAAAGTGTGGACACAAGACAACTCAGAACACACAGTCTTTGTGTTGCACTCTGCCGCATGTCTGGGTCCCGTTGCAGAAGCCCTATTCAGGTATGTTTTGTTTCCTTTGTTGTGTTTTTTTTCCCCCTAGGATAAAACTTAGCATGTTTTTAACAGGGTGATGACAAGCGGGGGTTTCTCTGGTCCTGAGACCTGGACACTGAGGTGGTGATTCTTGCCAGTCTGCTCTAGACATCAGAGGGACAGAATACAGACTATTCACAAGGGTGAAGGCAAAGGCCTATGACACTGAAAGTTCATCTTTGTGACATGAGATTTTTGCGCTAAGAATCCTTCTATGCATGTCATTCCTGGTATTAACTGGATCCTAATAGAACAGTGATGGTGGAAATCAGAGTATAGCCATACATCAGTAAATATCAGAGTATTCCAATGCCAGTCATTGGGTATCATCAGATGAGTATTCATATGGAACCTGGTAACTGGAAGGTGGGATTGGGAGAGATGGAAGAAAACAATGGAAGGGGTGACATTGATCAAGACACAGTGTACAAAGTGATGTGTTGAATTGAAACCCTTTTGTACAAATAATTAAAGATAATAAAAAATCAGAGATAACAAAACTGGTTGAAAAGAAGACTAATCAATAAGGTCAATAAATTAAGTCAAGAGTTGAATGACTAGAGTTGGTGAGCCCCACCTTTGCCACGATGCCAAACAATAACAATCTCACCTTACGAACAGAAATGAGTGGCCTCGGTTCTATCAGAGCACTTTCCCCACAATGTCTTTAGCATTCTGGTTTAATAGTATTTTCTCTAAGTCACTATCCAGTAACCTGGCCATTGTGAGAACCTTTAGCCATTTTTAAAAATCAAGTGATGCCACTGTAAGGAAAAGGCACGAGGTAGTTAAAAATTTGAAGAATATGTCAATTGGTAAAATTAGATAAAAAGTTACGCTGTGTTCTGCCCTACATTTGGACTATCGCAAGTGAGGCAAACTTTTCTAGGCAAACTGCTGAGGACTGCCAATTTAACAAGCTGTTCTGTGCTGCAAGGGACATATTTATGGACATACTTTCAACAAGACGTACCTAGTGCTACCAAGCTGTGCTGTACTAAAGAGCAGAAAGAATCAGAACGATGGATTTAAAAAAAATAAAGGATTTCACACATGGGTCCTATTAAAATCAGATCAAGTATTCTGCAATTTACAGGCAAAAATATTTAAAATAATGACAGGGTTGTTGCATGATCTAAGAAGAAAACACCCGGGAAATGTAAAAGATGAGATTGACACAGCATGTTTAGCTCAGGCTGTTGTACAACAAGGCTCTAGAAGGGGGGAAGGAAAAGCCAAGTTATACTGTGAATATTCTCATTTTTTAATCAGCTAGGTCAATATGCCTTTTAACACTATTTAAAACCTATACTTCTCTCATGAATGGTCTGCATTATAAAAATATTATTGTTCATAGACTCTTACAAAGAATATTGATTTCATGCCTCTTAATTTTTCAGAGGTCCAAAAGTCACTGGCAGTGTCTGTCATTACTAATATTTATATTGAGAAGCAGTATCATTCAGGATAGCACTACCAATCCTGGGGATAGTGTTATGGTGAGTCAGAAGCATTTTCTATTTCAAACTAGCTACCTATTTTTTATTTTGGGGAGTAAGACATCCAGCCAACTTAAAGCTCATTTCTTTGTTCGGCAGAAAAATATCATTGCAGGAGAAAGAGTGCAATTTTTGTTGTTAGTTTGACTTTTGTCAACTAACAGTTGACTTCTTTTGATGATTGGGGTTACCATTAGCACATACATTTGATTTACATCCTTCCATTAACTTGACCTTGAAATCTTTCCCAACCATAATTGTTCAAGTCTGCTACAGAGAAGCAGCTGCAGACAGTGTGTAAACCAATGAGCATAGCTTTGTGCCAATAAATGTTTATTCTCAAAAATGGTAGCAAAGTGTGTGTGTGTGTGTGTGTGTGTGTGTATGTGTGTGTGTGTGTGTGTATGTGTGTGTGTGTGTGTGTGATGGGCTCTGTTTTGACTGTGGATTGAATCAAACCAAGTGAACTTGAGAAGGTGCCTACAGAAAAGAGAAAAGGACTTTCAGAAGGAAAATCCTTAGAAATAAAGAAAAATCCAAAAATAGACATGCAACCCAGGGATTGAGATTATTGGAAAGAAGACCTAAGCTAGGTGTCTTAAGGCTAAGCTTACTACCCTGGAATTCCTATGTTCTCAGAACACGACTGTAGGTATGAGAACTAAGAGATGATTGCCTAGGTTCTGCATGTTTAGGCCTGGATAACCACAGAGATCTTGTCTTCCTCCCTTCCCCAGACCACATGATGAGAAACTATAATTGACTCCATGTCAGTCTTCACAGCTCAATCTGTCAGCAAACAGGGCTCAGTTCTTCAATGTGGAAGCTTGTTCACCAGCAGAGACACCAGCAACAGCAACACCAGCAGAGAGAGGGGTTCTTTTGCAGTTGACTAGATCTTTCATTTTCTTTCTCTAGTAACACACACACACACACACACACACACACACGAGAGAGACAGAGAGAGAGACACAGAGAGAGAGAGACAGAGAGAGAGAAAGGGAGACAGAGACAGAGAGACAAAGAAGAGGAAAAGAGGAAAGGTAGAGAACAGGAAAGAAGAGGAAAAAGAGGAAGAGACAGAGAGAGAGAGAGCTATTTAGATTGAACAAGTTCCTGAAGATTTTAGTCCTTTCAGAGAATACCACACTGAAATGAAGGAAATCAGAAGAAAAACAGTTATAGTCTGAATATCAAAAACATGGGGCTTCTTTCTGCAGCCCAACCTGGAAAGAGAGTAAATATTGACTGTGAAATTGAATTAATGTTACAAGCAGAGATCAAATCCTTCCTTTGTTCATTGGATAAAAGTGGGAAGCCATGGGTTCAAGGCTCGTATGAAAACCAGGATTGTGATACAATCACTAAACCTTGCTGCTTAAGCCAAGATATTCTAGAAGATTCTAGAGATTCAGCTCATATTTAATTACAGAAACACATTATTCCTGCTAGTCATTCTAGCCAACAAAGCAAATCAGGATTTTATTTCACATTTAAAATAGTCTGAGTCCTTTGATGACTCATCTGTACATACCCTATAAAGTAAAAATTGCAGACTCACTCATTGTTTTATCTTCTTTTTCTTTTCTCCAAATATTTCTTTATGGAGTTGACTACATATGTTTCACAATATTGTGGCGTAAGTATCCTTAGCTAAAGTCACAAACACGTTTTAACCTTCACAATGATAATCATCATCATCTTAATCTACAAAGTTTATGAACTCTACAAACTTTAACAGTGGGACTATTCCTTCCAAATCGGGTGTTCCGTACTTTTCTTTTTTCTTTTTTTTTATTGTGAAAATACCATACAGAGGGGTTACAATTACATGGGCTAGATAATGAGTACATTTCTTATCAAACATTGTTGCCTCCTCCTTTGTTTCCCCTTCCCATTCCTTCCCATACCCCTCAACCCCCCTACCCGATCCTCCCTCCCTCCCCCACCCCCCCACCAAAGTTGTAAGGTTCGTTTTTCAACATAACGACGTGTACATCTTGTTGTTGCAGTGGGTCCATCTGTATCCCTATTTAAACGAGTTGTTTTTTCCCTTCCCCTCCACAAATTATACCGACATCAAATACAGTGAAAGCAGGGGTTATACGTTGGGGAGGGACATACAAAGCAACAAAGAAATAATCATAAATATGTTAGAAACAATCACATGAAAGAAAAAATATGAATACTTTCCTTTTGCTTAGTATCAGTTGTTCCCTCTTTCTCATTCCTTCCCTCCCATTACCACCCTTGAGTTGGTTAGTTCATTTTCAACAATGTCCAGTGCAGTTGATGCCCTCTCTGCTGTATTTTTTCACCTGCTTTCCACTGATTCTGTTTAACCTGCTTATGTCTGAGATCAGACCCAAAAAGTTTGAATGCTTTGTGATAGAAATTCAAGAAAAGCAAGTTCTCCCACCCCTGACATGTCTCCACTCAAGGTCTGTTTATTCTAAATACCATATTCTTCCTCTCTCTGACTCAGTACTTTTACCCCTGCAGCCTCTCTCACAAATCATTCAGAGCTTTATAGACTAGGTGCAACCAAACTACCTATACACTCAGGGTGTGAACATATATTGACTACCTACCCATCCACCTTGGGCTTATTTAGTCCAGAAAAAGACAGGGAAAAAAGAAAGAAAGAGAGAGAGAAAGAGAGAGAGAAAGGAAGAAAAAGAAGAAAGAGAGAGAGAAAGAGAAAGAGAGAGAGAGAGAGAGAGAGAGAGAAAGAAGCCAGTGGCTCATGTTGGTAACCCTAGCTACCCAAGAGGCTGAGATCTGAGGACCACAGTTCCAAGCCAGCCTCAGTAAAAGAGTTGGTGAGATTCTTATCTCCAAACCATTAAAAAGCTGGAAGTCATCTGTGGTTCAAGTGGTAGTTGCGAGCACACACACACACACACACACACACAGAAAAGCCATTGTAGGATGTAGTGAAGTAAGCCAGGCCCAAAGAAACATAGGTCCCATGGTTTCCCTTATTTGCAATATCTAGTATATGTCTGAGTCAAGCCGAAAAGGTCAGATAAGGTAATGTTAGGGAAATGAACCCTAAGATATGTATTCAAATGTTTTTTTTCTTTCCTGCGATTGTTTCTAATGCATTTATAAGATTATTTCTTTGTTGCTTTGTATGTCCCTCCCCCACAGTATAACCCCTGCTTTCACTGTATTTGCTGTCGGTATAATTTGTGGAGGGGAAGAGGAAAAAAAAATCGTTTAAATAGGGATACAGGTGGACCCATTGCAACAATGAGATGTACAAGTCATTATGTTGAAAACGAACTTTACAACTTTGGTGGGGGGGGATGGGAGGAGTGGGGAGGATTGGGGGGGAGGATGGGAAGGGATGGGAAGGGGAAACAAAGAAGGAGGCTACAATGCTTCATAAGAAATGTACTCATTACCTTGCCCATGTAATTGTAACCCCTCTGTACAGTATTTTCACAATAAAAATAAATAAATAAATAAATAAAAAGAAAACATACGATAGTCCAATGGGAATAATATTGTCAGTGATTCAGTATGTGGGCTCCAGAATCTACCCTATATTGTTGAGAAACTGCGGGTAAGTTACTTACCTTCTCTGTGCCTTAGTTTTGTTTTTGTAGGGTAATGACAATACCTACTTCAAGGAGATTCAGTAAAGATGAAATAAATTAACATTTATAAAGTGTTTGGAGTGTTGCCTAGTACACTGTAAGTGCCAGACAAATGTAAAAGACACAGAATGATCTCAAAGAAAGAAGTCTTGATCAGCAATTAGACAAAAACAATGCAGTCTGGTTACTAAAAATTTGTCCAGGAAGTTCTTTCACTTCCTTAGTACTCTTATTTTCTTCTCTGTTAATGAAGATGACAATATTGATCCAAACTGTGATAGAGAGACTTCACTGACAACATTTTGTAAAATTCAGTTTCACTGTAAAATCTTTTGATAATTACCTTTCCTTTCAGAAGGCTATGAATCACACTGAGTAATTTTAGTATACAAAGCAGCAAAAGTAGGTTCTTCCCTGATCAGAAATATCATTGTCCAACCCACCTCTAGCTGCCAAAATCCAAGGTATACAGTGTTCAAATAACTGCTTCCATTTATTGAGTCCTCATTCTGCTAGACTAAATGGACTGAATGCCATCATCTCACTTAATCCCTAGGGCATGACTATAAGTATAACAAACCTGTTTTTCACATGACTAATCTCAGATTCAGAGAGGTAAAATATTTTGCCCTGTGTCGGTAACCAGTAAATAATTGGGATGGCCTTGGCTCAGGTCCTTACGTCTTTAAAAAAATCATTTTAAATCTATTTTCTGCTAAAATGACTCTCTTCCTTCTCTGGAACAATACAGTTCTTTGCCCATATTCTTTTCATAGGAATACAATCCTTCCTGCCATATTTTGGGTGCATATCACAGCTTATCTGGTACATAGGCTTCATAAAAATAGAGAAGAAGCTTTGTGCATCTGTGAACATACCCTTCATGCCAGCCACGTGTCTGAGCGTGTGAAGAAGAAGGTGATCAAAACGAAAGCACAGACTCAGCACTTGCCAGAAGTTTTGCCTCTTTACTCAAGAACAAGGATAAGAAATCCTATCTCCAAGGAGTACTTCGGGGTTCAACCAAGAGAACCAAGTTTAAGTGACTCTGAAAATCACAGAGAACTACTTAAGCCGTCACAATTCAGGACTATTAACTTGCATTAAAATCAGACCTGGTTTATGAATAGATTGGCTCTTAACCAAGAATAGTGAGTCAGTGAGGATTTGAGCCCAACACAAAAGGCTGTACTACCTGCTGGATTCTACTGGAAAATGAGATTTCAAGGAAAGCGATTGTCAAACAAACAATGTAAATAAATAAAAAGAGATGTGCTGAAGAAAGATGAAGTGAAGAAAGAGAGGATTATGGGCTGTCAGAAACTCTAACAGCAGATTGGCTACCTAGTAATTCACTTGTACCCGTCCATATCCTGCTTGGTCCCACAGATCTGTGTGCCTCATCTACCTGCTAAAGTTACCAAGTTTGATGGTTACCATGGTTTGATGGTTTATGGTTATCAACCACAAGTGTTATATAGATGCAAAGTGCTGAGAGCTTAAACAATGACACCCCAATGTTGCAGCCTACCTTTTTGGTAGGCTGAATATTTAAAGTTGAAGGAGATCAGCAGAACCTCAGACACAAAGTAAGAAAGTCCTCTTTAATCATCTCCCATCCTCCTTTTCTAGTCCCTCATTTTTCTCCCTAGGCAGCTCAAGAAAATGAGAACTCTTCTTCTAGAAATGTCTTTTGGGAATCTACCTAAAAGCAGGTCATAAGACTCTTTCCAGAAGGGTCCTGTCCCATGTGAGGATGGAGGGGTATATAGTGCTATACACAGAGTCTGGGCAAGCAGAACAAACAGGCCTTGTAAACTTCTCTCCAATATATTAAATCTGACATTTCTTCCTGTCCATAACTACACAGCTATCACATAAACATAGTTTTCTCTGGGCTTTTGAGTCTTCATCTCTGAGGATACTCCTGTCATGTAAAACATATTGTTAAAATATGCCTAATCTTTTCCTTGTCAATCTTTGGTAATAGGGATTTTGACCGTGGAGCTTGAAATGGGTGAGTAAAGGAATGACATCTTTCCAATCCTGTAAATCTCTTCTGTTGTTTTTAATCCAGAGAGAAAACAGCAAGGGCATTATCAGCACAAAAACCCACCCAGATCTACACCTTCCTCTGCCTTCCAGAAAACCAGGGACACACACTACAACCAGGATTCATAATCACAGATGCATCAGACTTGCTGCATGATGTGTCCTGGTGCTAGAAAAGACTCCAGGTGAGTTTTATAAGGGATTGAACATATTCATCAATGCTTAATAAAGTTTTCACCAGACTTACCAAGGGAGCCGTTAGTGGGAAGAACAGCTTGTTTCCTTGACAGCCAAAATTCCAGTTTAAAACACACACACACACACAAACACACACACACACACACACACACACACACACACACACCTCTTTGTTGTCTGTCAAGAATCCCATAGAAATAATAGATGTCTAAAAACACAAGGAACGGTGCATTCTTTTTCCACTTCAAGGGTTTGTCTCCAAGGAGCTCAGTATTAAAGACTTTCATAGCATAAAAGGGTTTCTAAAATCTAGGCTGTGGAATGAGGGAAAAGGTTATCTTACAAAAAGGCTCTTTCTCCAGAGACAAAGTCTTCAGAGCCTAAGAACCAGTACACAGCTTGGGAAGCATAAAGACAACATTTCAAAACAACAACAACAACAACAACAAAAGCAAGCATTGCACCTATGAACAGTCCCTTGTGCATAGTAAACTCATGGTTAGCAAGATCTACCAGCTATCAAAGAACAAGGCCTGGTTTCTAGGAGTTTTAGGATGCGGCGTCTGTCTCCCAGAACTGGGCCCACAGTGCCCTCCTGGCAGAGTGTTCCTGTTCCTCTGTACTAGGGGTTTCTAAAGTAGGGCGAGGCCTGTTCCTGGGCTTGGAAGCCTGTGTGCTCTTGGCATACCATTGACTATTAATGAGTCATTGTTCTCTAAAAGGTTTGCCAAGGGTGGCAGAGATTGACTCGCCCACTCTATGGAGAAAATATGGGGGGGGGGAGGGGGGACTTGAGAGCCTGTCAAGTTCAAAAGGTTTATTTTGCATAAGAAAGTACTGGGGCTTGAGGGTTGGTGGCAGACATCCCTCCACTGCTATCTTTCTTCAGTATCTGTTCAGCCAAACGCAGGATTAAAACATCGACCTCTGGGACATCTTTTATTTTTTTTAATCCCTTTCTTCTGTGTCCTTAGGTACAAGGGTAAAGACCAGCTTTCTCCATCCAAGTTGCCAATGCTGAAAGGAGGGTGAGCAGTGGGGCGCTCAGCCGGAGCCTCTGTCCTCTGCCTGTTCCCGATTCCATGGCCTGAGGCGATGGTTTGCATTTTTAGGACAACAGCCGGCTATAGGCAAGCAGGAGACTTCTCATCAGGCCTCATTACTGCACACAAAATGACCCAAGCGAGCCTGTGGTTCACAATGAAGGCTTATGGTGAGCTGCCAAGTCCGGGTAGCTGCTGTAGCCCCGCCCCCTTCTCTGGAGGCCACACTCACCGGCTGCCCCAAATTAGGCTTTGCTGACACAGGATAAGACACTATCCTGTTCACCACCCAGCTTGCTCTACGGCTTACATATTTTTCAGAAGCCTAGAAAGGTATTTGCCAACTAACCGAGTGAGGGATTGATCCGCCCTGAGGCTGAGCCTCCACAGCACACACTGCTGCATACAGGATGCTTTCCTTAGCACTGGGAGCACACAGATAGCTAGGAATTAGACACCCGCACCTCCACCCCTCCCTTCCCCTCCACCCCTCCCTTCCCCTCCCCCCCCCCAACACCTCCACAAAGTCATTGAAACTGAAACTGGACATTTTAGATCGCAGGCTCAACATATCAGATCCAGGTACTTAGACCCCTATATGAAAGAGAGGGGGAGGGGGAGAGTGGGAGGGAGGGAGGGCAGAGACTGATTTATTATTATTAATTATGATTTATTTATTATTATGTGGCATGGACATGCTATGGAAAGACATCACCTCAGCATCTCTTTAGCCATCTTCGTGGTTCAGACATGAGATAGTCACTTAAACAGACCAAGAGGTGGAGTAAAGGGGAGAGTGGAATGCATAGCTATTAAGCAGTCTAGGTTGATCATCATCTTAGTCCATTTTGGGGGGAAGGGTTCTGGAGAAAAGCTATAATCACTGCCTGGTAGGGGTCTGTCCTAAGAAAACTGTAGTACTGAGGTTAGAGGCATGGCTCAGTTGGTGGAGCACTAGCTAATGAATGAAAGCATCTTGTACTGATTTTGAATCCTGGTCTGGGAACAGAATGGAAAGAGAGGGAGGGAGGGAAGAAAGGAAAGAAAGAGAGAGACACAAAGAAGAAAGAAAAGAGAGAAAGAGGGGAAAGAAAGAAAGAGAGAGAGAAAGAAAGTTCATTATAGCTTAAGGGTAGACTGTCTATCATAATAATGTTATTATTATTAATCTGTGATAACTCCTGTACTAGATAGGTTCTATCCTCTATAAAGCTGTTATTTATCAGTAATATTCTGGATTTCAAGGTAATTACAAATTGACTGCAGCGAGAATAGCTTCGAGCAAATATACTTACAAAATGGAAGCAAAAGTGCCAAACTTCTCTCCTGCTTTTAGTTGTAGGCCCAATAAAAGCAGCTTTTAAGTGCCACTTTACAAAATGTTTTAATCACCTCCCTAGTCTCACAATTTTATGACTCAGGTTTAAATCATAACCAATCTATTAAAATTAATTCCCTACTGAGGGTACCATCAAGTCTTACCAGTTAAGAGCGGATGTTACTCCAAGTGCCTTTCCAAATGAGGATATATCACCTTGCATTAGTCAGAATAAGAGGCAATCACAATGCTTGATTCAATACTGATACACTACACATTCTAATATATTTCAAAATAAGCAAAGTACAAGATTACCAAACACATGTATTTAAGGACGAATTTTAGTGGGAAACATGTTCTCAGTCAGGTAAATTGAATATGACCTTAAAGTTCCAGCCATTTTTCTAAAGATTTAGGGATTCAAAATGTGTGGGAAATTATTAGACAGATGTAACACCTCAATCTTCAGAGAAAGTTCCCTGGAGAGGCTAAGGATTAAAGGCAAACCACAGAACACTGCTGTGAGTAAATGTGAGAATGCAGGTCCACAGCACCTCAGAGTGGCTTCTTTTTTACTTGTTTGGTTCAGATATGGCTCATCTATTATAACAAAGACCCCAGCAATGGAGGCTAATATATAAGAGAAATTTATTTTTCTTTTCTTTAAGTAGTCCTGGGGCAAGCAGACCAAATTAACAGAACAGGTCTGTTCCACAAAGTTGTTCAGGGATCCATGTTCTCCTCATAGTTATCAAATTTTAATGCAAAGGTTGGCAAAGTTTTACTGCCACATGACATTCTCAATTATATTTCTTCTGTTATCGCTTTTTTCAATTGTTATAACTCTTTTACAATGTGAAAACAACATGAAGGCTCATACAAATTGGGCCACCCAGTGGTTTGGTCCCATAAGCTATAGTGTGCCCTTCTCTGCCTTTTGGCATCATTTAGAGGGCATTCTGAACTCACCCCAGAATTTCTGAGATCACATGCCTGGTTAGGAACACAAGAATTAGCACTTCTAATAAGTTCTGGTGTGTGACCTTGGTGCTGATGGCTTGGTGATCATGCTTTGAAGACCACAAACTTAGAGTATTGCTTTTGACTTCACCGTCAGAGATACCCTTGAACTTGCACGTGCCACCTTAAAAGACAAAGGGAGAAAGAAGAGTTGAAATCCGCTTTACTTATACTAACATGAAATTACAAACAAAACATCCCACTGGTCTGAAGTTAGATGACTGTGGTTGGTGGGGTACAAAGGAAGATGGAAAGTACAGTCTACAATGTTCGTGAGACCGGCTACAACTTAAGGGTGTTGTTATTAAAAGGAAGAGAAAGAACTTGAATAATTAATAGATTCTACAATATGAGCAAAGAAGGGGTCCAATGGAAGCTCTTCCATACCTTGATTGGTCTACAGTGTCTGCCCAAAAATATATTGAGGTGTCTCTCTGCAGTATCTCAGATGAAAAAATGCTCAAGGGATACTGGAGCAGTCTAAACAAATAGAGGTCCAAGAGCTACATAAGAAATAAGTTAAATTCCCATTTTCTTTTTTTTAATTTAAATTTTATTGTAACGGTAATGCACAGAGGGGTTACAGTTACATAAGTAAGGTAATACGTACATTTTTAAAAACTCTCATTTGTTAAACAAACATCTGTTCTATCTACTTGTCATGATGATAAAAATTCTACATTCTCAATTCATTGTTTCTTTTAGGCATTTTAATGCTTTCTTTTCTTTTCGTTTTTGGTACTGGGGTTTGAACTCAGGGCCTTTAGGCTTGCTAGGCCTCTTCATTTGTCTCCCCTTTTCCCCTTGAACCCACTCCACCCTTTTTGAGTACCCACTTCCTGGTGTTTTCTTTTTGCTAAACTTAGATTTTGGCCTCCTGAGAATACACTCAACGAGAGCTCCCTTGAATCTACTGTATTTCACTTAATACATTTTTATACACTTGCATTCCACCCAACGTATTTACTTATGCTAAATCTAGCTTCCACATATAAGGAAAAATGTGAATCCTCTATCTCTCTGGGCTTGACTTACTTCACTTAATGTAATTTTTCCAAGTCTCTCTGTTTCATTACAAATGATACATTGTAGGGGACAGATTCTCTGAGTGGCTTCCATAACCCAGATTCTCAGGGGTTATGTCTTGTACTTTCTGGAAAGTATTCCAAGGCCAATCAGATGATTCATAAAATATGTGATTATGTTACATAGATTTATAATATCCATCTTGCTAGACTTTCTGGTGGTAGGATGGGGTATGATATCCTTAAGTTAATTGTCACAAGTATCTTTGACTCAGGAACACACATACATAAAGAAGCTTGCTTTTTTAATGCCACCAATAGAAAGAGGAACATTCTAACAATATGGATATTATAAATTTATGTAACGTAATTGTGTACTGCATGTATCATCCTATTGACCAGATTCAAATGGTAAGACCCCAGAATACTTGGTATAGGGTGGGGGATGGCTCAAGTGGTAGTACTGAGTTCATTTGCCAATACTAAAAAAAAAAAAATGGAAAAACAAATTTAAGTAAAGGCATGGGAACAGAAAGGGAGGGAAGGGGAAAAAGAAAAAAGAAAGAAAAAGGAGAATGAAAAATAAAAAGACTAATTTTAAGTAACTATAATTTTTGAAGTAGAAATTTATTATGTTATAGAAAATCCACACCAAAATATTAATTAACAAAAATGACAACAGAAGTAGTATTTTGAAGAAAATCATTTGAAATATAATAAATGCCAAATGAATTTTCCAAACCAGCTTGTATAATCAGTTCTTATTTTAATTTTAAAATGTTTATGCACATATATAGTCCTTGAAATTGTTTAAAAAGTTAACAATAATAATACCTTAAACACAGACTTACAGAATTTTTAAATTGAAACATGTTTACATATATGTCTACATGTATTTGCTTATCTTTTTAGTTTCATTTCATGCATTTGCAAAATGTCAACAATAATCTACAAGTGGTTTAATGTCCAATAGAGTATACAAAGAATTCTCAGCTCCATGCAAAAAAGGGATAAAGTTGAATGTAAATATCCATCATTTTTATGGTTGTTAAATATAAGATTTACAGGTGGTCAGGTAGTTGCAGGCTAACAATAATGGTTACCATTTGTGAGCTTATACAATGTGTCAAGTGCTTGAAGAGCATTTGTTCATTCAGTCTGTGAGTAAAAAGTTAGAGTTCTTCCCAATGCATAATGTATTAAGAAAATGTGGTATATATACACAATAAAATTTTACTCATCTATTAAAAGGAATAATATTGTACCATTCCTAAGGAAATGGAAAAACTTGGAAAAAATATATTAAGTGAAGTAAGCCAGATCCAGAGAAACAAAGGTTTCATGTTTTCCTTCATTTGTGATAGATAGAATATGTCTATAAACTTATAAGTAAACATGTTGGAATGGCCATACACAAGTGGTTACAAATATTAACTGACGTATATTATACTATAGTATGGAGAGCGCAAGTAGTATAATCTTTTAGAAAGACTAGATCAAAGTCCAACAAAGTCAACTCTAGGAAATGAGTATGTACAGAGGTGGGAGGGTGCAGGGAAAGGGGAAAGATGTAGAAGAATGAAGGGGGCAAAAAGGGGAGAACGCAGTCAAGAATTCATTATAGACAGATACTGGTGGCTGTGGACCTGTTGCAACAATGAGAAGTACAAGTTGTCATGCCCAAAACGAGCTTTACAATGTCGGGGGGGGAGGGGGGGAAGGAGAAGGATTGGGGGGGAGGGGGAGGCTGGGAAGGGATGTGAAGGGTAAACAAAGGAGGAGGCTGCAATTCTTGGTAAGAAATGTACGCATTATCCTGCCCATGTAATTGTAACCCCTCTGTACAGTATGTTCACAAATAAAATAAAATTGAATTAAAAAAAAAGAAGAATGAAGGGGGCAAAAAGGGGAGAACGCAGTCAAGAATTCATTGTAGACAGACACTGGTGGCTCACGCTTGTAAGGTTAGCTACTCAAGAGGCTGAGATTTGAGTGGTTCAAAGCCAGCCAGGGCAGGGAAGTCCCTAAAGACTCTTCCCTCCAATAAACCACCAGAAAATGGGAAGTGGCGCTGAGGCTCAAAGTGGAGCTTAGAGACGGCACCCAGGCCTCAATTTCCAGCTCCATGACTGACAAAATATAAATAAATAAAATCATGTACATACTAAAATTAGGAGAAGTAAGGGACTGGGTGGGTTGGAGAGGCGTGAGAATGTTGAAGTGGGTAACACTGATGAGATGCATTGTATTCATAAATTGTAATATGACGCCTCCCTTGTACAGCTAAAGATGATAAAATATAAAGCAATTAAGATTTAAAATAAAAAAAAGAAAGCAGCCTGTGCTCCTAAGCATTCTACTGCAGCACCTTCATGCGACCTCTTGCAGATGATAATGAGGTACATCATGAGCAGAAAGCAAAGTGATTGCCCAGCAGGAGTCTCAAATCTATCAACCAGTTTTACTTGCACCACAGTTCTCAAAACCTTGCAGTTTACATTCCAAGAAGCCTCCCTCAGGCCTCCCAGAGAGACTTTATTTGTTGTGGAGTCTATCACAAAAATAGAAGAGGCACTTACCGCACACTTTCCCCTTGAATGACTGAAAACAACAGTTGCTCTTACAGATGCATGCAAAGAGCAAAGATATTTCAGTAGGTCTGAGGACAAGCTAAAAATTACCAACCCCTCATAGAAATTACTCATTCCTTTATAGAGCAATAGAAGGTTAGCTTTTTCCAAAATCTATCTCACTTTACAAGTGAAGGCTCATCTTTGTTTAGTGGCCTTCAGCAAGTCATGGAAGGCTTTGTGTCTGTTATTCCTTCTAGAAAAGGCCTAATTATAGGCCTAGCAGAGTGATATCTTAAATTTCCACCAAGTTGAAGGTATACAATTCTGAATTGTGTTCCTTCATCCAGATATTTTATTAACTGAAACTAAACGGAAGTCTGAAAGATATATCTTTAACTGAATCAAGGAATGAAAGCTCTCAGAGGATATTCCTATGAAAACTTAGAGCTTACAAAAATCTCCTATAAAAAATTTTCTTTTGGTTAGCTCTACACCTCTATAGTGTAATGCTCTCAACTGACCATGCAGAAGAGTTCATTCGTGGTGATATATGGGAACTTTTCTGCTTTTCTTAGAACAAAGAACCAGAAATCTCTGGCTCTTTGATAGGCTGACCACAGAGAATCACTTCCTAGGTCAGCTTTATTGCTCCAAGACAGTCTGAAGTTTCCAACTGAGAAAGTACAACAATGGCATTTGTTCATTCTTCAACATAGACCAGCTCTTCACCCATGATTTTTTTCCAACTACCAAAGTAAAGCTGTGCTTCAGTGTTAACCTAGTGAACTTAAAAGCCTCCACCTGTACAATTACTAATTAAAATGTGCAGTAATAAAGCTGGTAGGTAACAGGTGACATTCACACCTCTTAATTGGTGTGATTAGCAGGCCTTTTGTTGTCAACCATTAGCAGATATTCAGAGGTGTAAATTCCACAGATAGAGGAACAGTGGTAATGGGAGGAATATGGGAGTGAAAAAGTGTTTCTTTTTTTAAAACTAGACAGACCCAGAGAAAGGCAAAAAGAAACTGGCTAAAAAAATAGCATGAACAGACATGTCAGTGATTGTATTGCCTTTGATTCTTTGCTAATGATGTAAATGTTGAAGTTTTAAGAAGTCACTTCTCACTGTAGTGCAGTGAGAATATTTCAACTCAGAATATTTAATTACACATGTAAAAATCCAAATCACTGTCTACATCTGGGGAAATTTTGCTCTCCTAACAATACACAACAAAATTTACTATAACAGGAGTGACACATAGCCTTGGGTTTTTACAACAGAGCCCAATTGTGTGAGAGTTTTCAGGAATACATGAAGCAAGATGCATTTTGCATTCCTTGTTCAATCTCTTCTCTTTCACATGAGAAAACAATAGGTCTCTCCTGCCTAGCTTCATGAGTACCTTCCTTATGTCTCCAGTGTTGCAACCTCATTAATGGATAGTAAACTTCTGAGATTGCAAGGCTCTGTTAGCATCATTCTATTTCAGATTTTAGATTCTGTACATGGCTTTCTGGATATGTTTAACTTCTTTTCTTAAAAAATGGCATTGTCTTGACAATAAAGAGATGTTGATGCTATTCCAGAACAAACTGGAAAGGCTCCAATACTACTTCATCAAGTTACCATTTTAGGACAAAAATTAGAATATTTTTAAAGCTCCATGAGGCAAGAATTATGTTTTCTCCATCTATGGTGCATAACTTATAATGCATATGATACTTAATAAGTAGCTATTACACATATTATTTGAATACTGATGTCATGAAGTTTTCCTCCTCCAAGTTTCCACTTAAAATTACATGATTTTAGCCCTTATATAGTTCTTCTATATAAAGTAGCACTTGTAACACTGGTATTATTTTCCTCTTATCTATTTCTATGTTAACATACTTTTCTTACCACACTTAATGGAATTGACTGTTACCTGGCCTTTTTATATATAAGGATCTAGCTTCATTGTAATAACGTAATCGTTTTCCAGATCATTTTGAATCCTTCAACCCTATTTTACATCCTGCTTCTCTTTCATTCACATTTCCTAAGTACATTATTTTTTGGGGGGGAGTCCAGTCGTGGGGCCTGAACTCTGGGCCTGGGCGCTATCCCCAGCTCTTCAGCTCAAGGCTAGCGCTCTACCACTTGAGCCACAGCACCACTTCCGGCTTTTTTCTTTTTGCTTATGTGGTACTGAGGAATTGAACCCAGGGCCTCATGCATGCAAGGCAAGCGCTCTACCACTGAGCTACCTTCCCAGCCCCATATCTTTTAAACCTATGTTTGCTGTCCCCTATCTATGATAAGAGCAGGGAACTTAACAATTAATTTTATTCTGCTCACAATGTTGTGGGTCAGGATGGTTCATCTTGGCCCACATGGCCACAGCTGGAGAAGTGGGCTGAAGGATCCATTTCCAAGATGACTTCCTTATGCAAGTGTTCTCTCTTTTTCTATACTGAGTCTTTTCTTCTAAGGCTTCTCAAGCTAGCTTCAATTTCTCAAAGCACATGGTCATAGCATAGTCATACTTTTGATCAGTTAGCTGGGTTCATCAAGTAAGTTTTCTAAAAGCAAGCATTCCAAAAGACCCAGGGTAGAAATACCTCGATTTCACACATTATTCAAGTAAGTTCCTAAGGCCAGCTTGGGCTCAAGAGGAAAAAACAGATTTCACCCCTCCACAGAGAAAATAGAGTGACCATATGAGGAAGGAAGACATTGGTAACTGCCATCTTAAACACAAACTGTTATACCTACATTTTCATCTTCCTGGTTTGTTCTGTCCCAATTTTAAATTGCTAGTAGTGGCCTACTTAGTAAGTAGGTTGTCCATGTGCATACAAGCCTCTCCTAGACTTATGTTTAAGCAGAGTAAAAACCTTTATGTGATTACATGAAACTACTGAAAGGGTACTTTGAGACCCTGACATTCCATGGTCATCTCTCTTACCTAGCCTCCCCGTTTCTTGATGTGAGTCGCTAATTCCTTCCCAGTTTGCACAAGCCCAGACTCAAAGGCTCATGTGACCTGGAAGATGTAGGGAATCAATACAATATGAATTCTTTTTAACCCACAATTTCAGGTCAATATATTGAGAGAAGTGTTTGTAAGACTAAATAGAATATGTCATGAGAGAAGTTGTACCATTGATGTATTTCTTAGGCATCTGTATCCAAATTAAGAACTTTCGTGGAATTGGTTACTATGTGGTCATAGAGACTACTAAAGCAATTAATTTTGAGGCTATTACTATTGTTGTGTGTAGTTGTTCCTTCTGGTATATGTTGTTTGTTATCTTTTAGTATATGATCAGCGTATCTTCCTTAGTTATTGGCCTTCCAATTATTAGTCAGGATAATGATATCCTGAATAATGATTATATTATCCAATGTCCCTTTGCGGCCATTCAAATATATCCTGTCTAGTTAGATGCAAGCATACTTGTTATGTGTGAATTCTTAGAACTCCTTAAAGAGGTACAAGACTGTACTCTTCATTGTTCACACTGCCATATAAGGAAATTATATCTGAAGTTCTATTCACCATCTTGGATCATGAGGTAAGGATGGCAGAGTAGTAATCTCCTCTGTTGACAATGATTTTGTGAGGCTATTTGATCAACTCTCAGGTCTATGCTGTGTATTCTATTCACTGATCTGTCAGATAGACATCCATTGCTTCATGGATGGATTTTCTGTCACTTTTAGTGATACCTACATTCTGATAGACTTCTCTGCTGGTAAGGTTGAAGCATTTCATCAGGTTAAATCAACCAACTTAGTTTAAACCACCCTTCCAACACACACACAGTATATAAACTTGCCAAGGCTAATTAAATTTCACTAGGGCAGATCTTTATAAAAAGAATAAGTAACATATGTGTATATCACATCTGAATTTAAATACAGTATTTAACTGTCCTAGATTTTGCAATGTATTCATAGCCATAAGAGGGGATAAGAAACCACTTCATAATCTGTTGAATCCTTGTAAATGTGTTTTCTAAATGTGAATTTTTTATGCTACTAGTGGTGATGATTGGGAGTTCTGTATTGTAAAATATTCCTCATTGCTCTAGAGATTCAGCCAAGACTCAATCTGTGCCCTGGCAGCCCCTCCTGGGCTAGGGTAGGGCTTGGGTAAGGATACTCAGTTATAAAAGCCAATGATTTTTTTCCCCTGAAATGGCTGCCAACCGCCATTGCTTTAATTCAGTGTTCACTCTCTCCTAAAGTTTCTTCTCTTTTCTTTCTACAAAGCCTTTCTGATCCATTCTCCCTCCTCCTATACCTTTCAGAGTTAACTCTTTAAAAGTAATATTTGTAGCTGGGCAACAGTGGCTCACACGTGCAATCCTAGTTACTCAGGAGGCAGAGATTTGAGGATCACAGTTCGAAGCCAGCCCAGGCAGGAAAGTCTGTGAGTTTCTTATTGCCAAAAAACTGCTCAAAAAAGCTGGAAATGGTGCTGTGACTCAAGTGGTAGAACACTATCCTTGAGCAAAAGAAGCTCAGGGACAGGAAAAAAAAAAAAGCATCTGATCTTGCCATGAATTACTAGCTGTCTAAGGTTTGGAATCCAATGCTCTTCAGTTTTGTTTCTATGTAGGTTGTCCCTCCACATATGCAGGGGCTTGGTTCAAGGGTCCCCACAAATACATTATTAACCCCAATGCTGTTACAATGTGATGCTGTATAAACAGTTGTTATAGTGTATGTTTTAGGGAACAGTGATAAAACAAAAATGTTTATAGGTGCTCAGTACAAACACAATGTTTTTTCCAACCCATAGCTGGGTTGATTGAATACATTGTTGGATACATAGCTTCTTGCATTTTCCTATCCTTTATCCTACTTATTCTGTACTTAAAAAGGATAAAATTTTTCCTTTCCCCAAACATGCCACAGCTTTCACATCCTGTTTGGAACAGGTTACCTTCTACCTGAAATGTACTAGTTATCCTAAACTTACTCTTTAGTGCCTTCAGGTTGTTTCTCACCAGTGCTCAAGATCTTTGGCTACCACTACAGTGAGATACATCACTTCTTACCTTGTGTGTGTTCTGAGTTTAGTTCTAATCCCTGTCACAATATTTGCAGGTAGTATTAACATTTATATGCCTTCAAGTCCAATGTCCAGTTTTAAAGACTCTAAAGGGCCTCTAGCATCCTGCTCAATATCCATCTCAGAGGGGAAATTTACTGTCTTGCAAAATATATATGATCAGATCAATGACTGAAACAGAATCAACCCAATACAAATTAACTTTACTCTAAATTTAGTTTTAGAGTTATAGGATTTCCAACTTAAGCATGTTCAATTCCTTAGAAAAGATATTCTTGGGAACACATAGGAATATGCACAGATATCCTAAATAGCCCTAATATCTTCCTTCCCATGTAGGGCATATTCCTTAGAATTGAATTTTCCTGGAATCAGAATTATGAAGTGATAAAATTGTAGAGAAAATGAGCCTTAAATATAATTGACTACAATGTCAAAATTTACAAGAGAGAAAACTAAGATCCACAGAGACCAAAATGTTTGTCAAAGAATACCCAAGTAATTAGTGTTAATCAGATCTGAAATCCTGGTCTTCTGACTTTTGCATTTTAAAAATATTTGGGTAGTAAGTCCCTGATTAGTGGCAGCCAATAGATTTGCAACATACCTTCATTAATTTCGAGTTATGTTAGAGCTAAACAACAGGTAAACCCAAAGATTTCAGCAGAAAATTAAAGAGTCCAGAGAAATAAGCTAGATTATTTGATGAAAAGTTTAAAATCATAGACTTTGGGAGCTTAAAAAATCTCTCATTTATCTGTTCCAAGCCCCTAGTTTTCATAAATAAAGAAAACATTGAAGAAAAAGAAAGCATTCTCCAGATAAACATAAAGCAAAAGATAGAAACTAACTAAAATTTTGAACGAAACTATGAAATGGACATGGCAGTATATAAGGATAAAAGGTAGTAGTGTAGTAGCTTTCCTTCTTGAAGCAGTTGAGACTGTGATTGGTCAATTAATTAAGTAGCCAAGTAAATGTAAAATAATGTTAAATAATGCATACATGGTAACATTCTTCACTTTAGTTTCGAGCATATAAATGTACAGTTATATTCCAATATCAATATGTGAGTAGACAATGTTTTTTCTTTGAATATGTGTATTGGTTTCTTTTTGATTCTGTAATAAATTGCCAAAGGCACAGTGGCCTTTAGTATTAAAAAATTATCATCTTACTATTCTAGAGGACAGAAGTCCAAGTTGGGTTTTACTGGACAAAAAAATCAAGGTATTGGCAGAGTTGCCCTCCTAGACCCTGTAGAAGAGAATTCTATTCCTTGATCTTTCAAGCTTCTAGAGACCACCCATATTCCTTGCCTTGTGGACCTCTTCCATCTTCAGCTAGCGACTATATAACTTCTATGAAGTGTGATTTCCTCTTCACGTATCCTCTAACTCTCATCTCTTACTTGCAATCATTCTTGGAATTACATTGGGATCAACAAGAAAAAGCAAATATTTTCCCTATCTCAATATCCTTATCTTAATCACATCTTCAAAGTCTCTTTTATTACATAAGGTGATAAATGCATCAGTCATTAGCATGAGGATATGGAAGACTTAAGGAGTGAGGGTGGAAAGGGACATAAATCTACCTATCCTGCATGGCTCTGATGATTCAAGACCAAGTTTTTGTCTTCATAAATGATATACAAATTATGTCACCTATAATTTCTAGTTTATACCTTTAGAGTAAAATAATGATATAAGGCCATTTGGAAGGCAGCATGTGTAGAATTATTCCATCAGTTTCCCAAATTTTACAATTATGCATGTCATGCAACCACTTTTTTATTGTAAAAATGTTGTACAGAGGAGTTACATGGGTAAGGCAATGAGTACATTACTTGTCAGTCATTGTTACCCCTTCCCTTCTGGTTGTCCCACCATCCCTTCCCTACTTCCTTCCCCACTCCTCCCCACCACAGCCTACCACACCCCCTGACCAATGTTGTAAAATTCATTTCCAACATATTGTCCTGTGGGTATCGTTGTTGCAATGGATCATCTTGTGTCCTTGTTTCAGTGTTTTGTTATTCCCTTCCCCTCCCCAGATTAGACAAATGTATATACAAGATGCAGGGTGCCAAAATCAAGTACAGTGACAACAGGGATATAACATAGGGGGAAGAACATACAAAGGAAACAAAAAAATTAAAAATGACATAGTACATTTAAAACAATAACAACAAAGATAGAACTCCTGTGTCTATATCTTGGGGCTCATTTCACTTAGCATCATTTTATATGGACATATTTAGATAGCTTTTGAGCTTTTCAGCTCATCTGATAAAATTATCCTATATGTATACTAATTATTGCAAATGAGGGAAAGTATGGGACCTATGTTTCTTTGGGACTGGCTTACTTCACTTAACGTGATTTTTTCCAAGTCTTTCCATTTCCTAAGAAATGGGGCTGTGTCAGTTTTTCTGTTGGAAGCATAAAATTCCCATATCTATCTATATATGTATGTATATATATATGTATGTATATATATATATATATATCCCATTTTCTTAATCCACTCATTTACTGAGGGGTATTGGAGTTGGTTCCATATCTTAGCTAGGTAAATGCTGCAATAAGCATAGTTGTGCTGGTAGCTTTAGTATAGCCTTGTTTGTGATCATTTGAGATTGCTGGGTCATAGAGCAGCTCTATGGTAAGTTTTCTGAGGAACCTCCATACTGCTTTCCAGAGTGGTTAAACAAGTTTACATTCCCACCAACAATGCAGTAGGGTTCCCTTTTGGTCACATCCACTCCAGCATCTGTTGTTATTAGAGTTCTTGATTATAGCCATTTTAACTGGTGTGAGATGGAATCTCAATGTTGTTATGGCTAGAGAAGTTGAACATTTCTTCATGTGTCTATTGGCCATTCTTATTTCCTCTTCAGAGAATTTTCTCTTTAAGTCTTTAGCCTACTTGTTGATGGGGCAGTTGTTTCTTTTAGGATTTGTTGTTGGGGGATTTAATTTTTTGAGTTCTAAGTATATTTTAGATATAAGACCCTTGTCTGTTGTATAGCTAGTGAAGATCTTCTCCCAATCCGTGAGCTTTCTATTGATCTTGCTAGCTATGTCCTTTGCCATGCAGAAGCTCTGCAGCTTCATGAAATCCCATTTGTTCAACCTTTCTTTGATTTGTTGTGTTTCTGGGTCTCTATTAAGAAAATTTTGTCCTGTGCCAAGGAGACCTAGGGTTTCTCCTATTCCATTCTTTAATGTTTTCAGAGTGTCTGCTTTGATTCCGAGGTCTTTGATCCATTTGGAGTTGATTCTGATGCAGGGTGATATATAAGGATCTAGCTTTAGTTTTCTACAACTGATTACCAATTTTGCCAGCACCATTTACTGAAGAGGCTGTCTTTCTTCCATCTATTTATTTTTGGGTGGTTATAGATCTGTGGGTTCATTTCTGGGTCTTCAATTCTATTCCATTGATCTTCACATATGTTCTTATGCCAGATTACTATGGCCGTGTAATAGAGTTTGAAGTCTGGTATTGTTATTCCTCCAGCACTGTTCTTTCTGCTAAGGATTATTTTTGCTATTCAGGGTCTTTTATTTTTCCATAGGAATTTTTGGATAGCTTCTACTGTTTCTTTGAAGAATGAGGTTGGGATATTGGCAGGTATTGCACTGAATTTGTAGATAGCCTTTGTCAGTATGGCCATTTTCACGATGTTAATCCTCCCAATCCAGAAGCATGGGAGGTTTTTCCACTTCCTTAGTTCTTTAATTTCCTTTTTTAGGTTTTTAAGGTTTTCATCATACAGGTCCTTCACTTCTCTAGTTAATTCCTAGGTATTTTATTTTTTGAGGGCCTATTACAAAAGGAGTTGCCTTCCTGATTTCAACTGCACTTTTCTTATTATTGGCATACAAAAAAGCCATTGATTTTTGAGGGTTAATTTTATACCCTGCTACTTTGCCAAAGTTTTGGAACAGTTCAAGTAACTTGGGAGTGGAGTCCACGAGGTGCTTTAAATACAAAATCATGTCATCTGCAAAGAGGGAGAGTTTTATTTCATCTTTCCTTATTTGGATCCCCTTTATGTTTGCATCTTGTCTTAGTGCTCTAGCTAGGCATTCTAATATTAAATTGAAGAGGAGTGGAAAGAGTGGACATCTTTGTCTCATTCCTGAGTTTAGAGGAAATGGCTTTAGTTTTTCCACCATTAAGTATAATTCTGGCTGTAGGTTTGTCATACATGGCCTTTACTACATTGAGAAATGTTCCCTGGATTCCTAGCTTCCCCAGAGCTTTTATCGTAAAGGGGTGTTGGATCTTATCAAATGTTTTTTCTGCATCTAGTGAGATAATCACATGGCTCTTATCCTTGCTTTTGTTGATGTGATGTACATTGGTTGATTTGAGCTAGCTTTGAATCCCTGGAATGAATCTAGAACATTATAAGGGAATATTTCTCAAACCTTTATGCTAATAACATTGAGAATCTGGATGATTTCTAGCAAATATTGATATGCCCAAACAAAATAAAAATGATTTAAACCAACTTAACAGACCCATATCAATCATCAAACTAGAAACAGCAATAAGAGACCTCCCATCCAAGAAAACCCCAGGACCGAATGTGTTCACTGCTGAATTCTTCAAGGCCTTCAAAGCACAACTCACATCAATACTCCTCCAACTCTTCAAAGAAATGGAAAATGAAAATTCACTACCAAACTCCTTCTATGAAGCCATCGTAACCCTCATTCCAAAACCAGACAGGGACTTATCAAAGAAAGAGAACTATGGACCATTTCTTTGATCAAATTGAAGTAAAACTTCTCAATAAAATTCTGGCCAATCGACATCAACAAGTCATCAAAAGAATCATACACCAGGATCAAACAGGATTCATTCCAGGAATGCAACCACTTTAAAATTAATTTTTCACATGATTTCCCTATTTTGGCTCTGATATACAGTGATCCCTCACCTATTGTGGGAGTTACATTTCAGAGACCCCCCATGATATATGAATATATATATATATATATATATATATATATATATATATATATATATATAAAGGCTTTATAAACCTTTCCCACTTTCATAATAAACCTTTCCCCCTTTCTTAGTAACCATTCCCACACTCTTATAAACACTCTATATGCTCTTAAACACTTTCTATCTTTTTAAATCTATGTAATTTTAACAACATATAAAATTCTATATGGGTACTCATCAGTGAAGTATACTACATCTGGAATGATGAATAATCACGAATTACGTAGCTGTGCAGTGCTGATGGTGATGACGGTGATAACGAGGAGATGAATATACTAGCATTACAATGTTCTTAAGGCACCACTTCTTCCTGTGCCTCATCAGTTGGTGCAGTATCTCCCCCCTGGCCTGTAACTTCTATTTCTACTAAAGGTGTAGGTGTAACTGATATCTCCATCCTAGTGACGAACATAGTTATAGGGAGTTGCTTGCGCTGCTTTTTCTTCTGAGTGAGAAGGTTTTTATAAACTGACATGCCACTCTTGATTGTATTTATGAAGTGTAACAGACAAAGCGTATAGGGGTCCCATCCTTCAGCCACTCACTGAAGTTTTTTGGCCATTCTGACGATGCCTATAAGACCATCAAGTGTTAAGCCGACCTCCTCCTCTTCCCCAACCCAAAGTTCCTCTTGTTCTTCTTCCTCTTCTTCACTTGCTGACTTTGTCTCATCCATGTTAAAAACTTTTTCAGGCTTATGGCCATCTTTCTCAATAACAAATTGGAACATGCCATTCACATACTCCTTAGCTCTGGCTTTATCCACAGAGGCACCTTCTCCATGCAGAGAAACTCTCTTGAGTCCATAGCATCTTTGAAATTTGTTAAACCAGCCCTTGCTGTCACTGAATGGGATTGGTCTGATCAGAGAAACAGTCTATGGTCCTACATCTCCATCACCATTTTCATCTTCAGACCTTTCACCATCATGAATGTCTGTGCTTTCTGCAAAACCATCATAAATTTTCTAGGCCTTCATCCAGATGGTGTTGGTATCCAATGAGATATTCTTCCTGCATTCATTTATTCACAGGGCCAATGCAGACTCCATCCTCCCAATGGCCTTATTGCAGGAAGTGACCATCCTCTTTGTAATCTTAATAAAAGTCATCATTTCAATAGACCTAGTATTCTTCTTTTTTTATGTAGCAAACAGTAGATTCATGATCCTGTAAAGGCAGCCTACAGCCACATATCTTTTGCCTTTCCTTAACATGTCAAGAAGTTCTACCTTTTCTTTGATGGTAAGCATCTTCCTCTGGCACTTGAGTTCACTCGAAGAAGCCTTAGAAGGGGTAGAATGCTTGGGTAGCATCATAGGGCTTGAAATAAATTCAAACTTTTATGAACATTGCACAAAAACACAACATCATGGAGCAATGCTATGCAGAAGTGGACAAGTGGAGATGCTGAATGTATGGGCACAGTGCAGGAGAGTAGCAACTGTCACTGAGCCAATCAGCACCCAGGATACAGAACACAGTATGGTAGTTAGTCACCTTCCATTCCATCAGCCAATAGTGTGCCGTGTACAATCTCACATTGCACAAGCAGTAGTCGTGTATTGCAATTCCATTATGTACTGTACAATATTCATTTGCTGATGAAAAAATACTGTATTTTATTTCAATTTAATACTCAATATATTTGAATTAACATTTTTGTTTTTATATTGTTCTAAATTTTGTAGGCAAAAATAATTAAAATAATAAATATTATATAAATACCTATATACTACAAAATCCCATATATAGCAAAAACTGCAATACAAAATTATATATATATATATATGTCTTTTTTTAAAAATCCACAATACATATCTTAAGTATGGTATATAATGTTGCAATAAACATAGTCATGCTAGTAGCTTTAGTATGGTCTTGTTTGTGATCATTTGGGTAAATGCCCAAAAGTGGGATTGCTGGGTCATAGGGGAGTTCTATGTGGAGTCTTTTGAGGAACCTCCATACTACTTTCCAAAGTGGTTGAACAAGTTTACACTCCCACCACCAATGCAGCAGGGTTCCTTTCTGTCCATATCCCCTCCAGCATCTGTTGTTATTAGAGTTCTTGATTATAGACATTCTAACTGGTGTGAGGTGGTATCTCATGTCCCTCAGTAGATGAATGGATCAAGAAAATGTGGTATATATACACAATGGAATTCTATGCCTCCATCAGAAAGAATGACATTGCCCCATTTGTTAGAAAATGGAAAGACTTGGAAAAAATTATATTAAGTGAAGTAAGCCAGGCCCAAAGAAACATAAGTCCCATGGTTTCCCTTATTTTCAGTAATTAGTATATGTCTGAGACAAGCAGAAATGGTCAGATAAGTTGATGTTAGGCGAAATGAACCCAAAGATAAGGACTCAAATGTTTTTTTTTCTTTCTTGCTATTGTTTCTAATATATTTATAAGATATTTCTTTGTTGCTTTGTAAGTCCCTCTCCCACGGTATAACCCCTGTTTTCACTGTATTTGATGTTGGTATAATTTATGGAGGGGAAGGGAAAAAACAAATCGTTTAAATAGGGATACATACAGGTGGAGCCATTGCAACAATGAGGTGTCCAAGTCGTTATATCAAACAACGAACTTTACAACTTTGGCCGGGGAGGAGGGGTGGGGAGATGAGAGGGCAGGGATAGGAAGGGGGAACAAAGGAGGAGGCAACAATGCTTGATAAGAAATGCACTCATTACTTTGCCCATGTAATTCAACCCCTTTGTATGGTATTTTCACAATAAAAAAAATCCACAATACAGGGAAGCTGCAATTAGTAAATAGTGATATAGTGAAAGACAACTGTGTTGCTATTAGGTTATATAGGTATTATTCTTTTTTCCTTTTGTAACCTATGTCACTGATTTGTATCATATTTAAGTTACACAATAGTAATAAGTATCCCCACACACACACAACACTTAAACACTTTTGAGGACAAACACAAGTTTGTAAAATTCTCTACTGTGTGACTCAAAGATGAACTGGTTTTTGGAAAATGACCTTACAGCTATTGTTCCTCAGCCCGCCATGGACTAAGAAAGAAGCTATTATTGCATGACAGATAATGTAAATGTGAAGGAAATTCACAGAAGCTTTTGGTATATAAAGTACATTCTGTACTATAAAGCACACAGATTATGTTATTGCTAATTCTCCTTTTTGTGAATTAAATTAGAATCACACAAACATACCTAATTTCCATTTAGTGAATTAAGTCAGAATTATCCAAATAGACCTTTATGATCCCAAGATTAAAGATGCATGAAAAGCTAAAAAACATCAGTTTAGACACTAGCATGATGACAAGAAAAGTAAGATATAGATATGGACAAATATATTTAAACCTGGATAAAATCTAGAGCTAAATTAAGGAACTTAATAAATTAAGTCTTAATCAATGAATTCCTTAATTACTGTATAGCTAAGAGTTTATTTTATTCATTAATTTTTAAGCCCATCTATTCCCTCTCTGAAAATCTAGATTTATCTGTCTAACTAAAAAGCTATTTTAAAATATATTTAATTAACTGAAAAAAAGTATATTGCACCTTTTTTTCAAATGACATATCTTTAGAAACTTGTACTACATGGCTTATTAAACTATAAATGTATATCATCCTCCTCATATATTGTAACATAGTCTGAGTAGCATTTGGTAAAAGACAATGACTAATATCCTGAGATTGTAAACATAGATATATATAAAATGTGATGAAACATGCAACATAATATCAGTGCTAAATCTGGAGATAAATGATCTTACTGTAAATGTGTTCTTTTGCCCTTGAATTCTACTACCTTTGACTATCAAATCACTAACTGTCTGTTGACTGGGTTGCTGAACGACTGCAAGAGAGAATAAATGTATGACCAAAAACAGTCCACCGAGTACATGGTGTACTTGCTGACCAAGGGCATGGAATTTTCTCTTTTCAAAGCAGAAGCAAATGCAGACCCTCTCAACTAGTTCCTTCAGCTTCCATGGTAAAGTACCATATCCTGGGTGATTTAAACAACAGAAACTTACTGTCATACCGTTCTGCAAGACAGACACCCGACATGAAGTTGCAGGGCTATGCTCTTTCCAAAAGCAAGAGAAGAATCTTCTTCAGGCCTCCCTCCTAACTCTGGTAGCTTCAGAATTATGCTCAGCATAAATCTATGTATTTCCAGCAAAACACTCCCTCTGGATGTTTATGTACAAAAATTTCCCCTTACTACAAAAATGCCAGTCAAGGCAGGTACAGTGGTTCATGCCTAAAATCCTAGCTGCTCAGGAGTAGAGGTAGAAAGATTATAGTGCAAGTCTGGTGGAGACATGTCTCGAAATGGTAGAGCATTTGCCTGAGTTCAAACACCAGTAGTGCAATAAAATTAATTAAGTAGAATTCTAGTCATATTAAATTAATGGTAGTATGTCCTATTCCTACTTTTGAGTCACAAGTGACAGAAACCATACACAGAGTAGCAAATTGCTAAAAAGGAGTTATTGGCTCATCCATATAGCATGATTGGATCTAGCAACTGAAATGATGCTGTTAGGCTTCCATGTCACCATCTCAGAATTAAGTCTTTTTTTCCCTCACAGACTTGTCCTCTCCCATCTCTGATTAACAGCACACCATCTACATGCGATATCCAGTAGTCATAAAAAAATTTATGTTTCCTTAGGAAAGGGGATTTTCTATGATGAAATCTTGATGATACAAAACGAGAAAACTAAACACAAATCCTTTAAGCAACCTAAACAATTCAGCAGTCTCAGAATTACCAAAAGTCTGGGCTATAAAGCCAAAGCATCTATTTTTTTGGGTTGATTTCTAATTTTCCTATAAATATTTCAGTTTCATATAAGCAAAACTCAGGATACACTTATGAAAAAGGAGTAACTAATTATGTGGGGGGAAAAAAACTTGGCTTGATGACAATTGGGATCCCACTCCAAAAAAGCAAACTGAACATACAACAAATACTTTAGATGTCAATACTTATCAGTGTAATCCAATCTCAAAACAACATTTTGCAAATATGATGGTTTGAAAAATTCTAAGTTAAATAATATGTTATATAACACACTGTTTTAGAGGGACATGTAAAGCTGATTTACAACAAGAATAACACAATCTTGGGTGTTAATGAGATGAGAACTGTCCCATATTGGCTTTTCAACCTGAAATGAAAATAAAATAGATGTTCATTTATGTGCTATAAAGAAACACCTGATATTTTTGAACACGCTGCCTTCGCCAAAGCATTTCTACTAAACAATTATTTTAATCTCATGTTATTAAAAGTGACAGAACTCCAGTTTCTATACCAACTTGAGAGCAGAAAGTCTATTCACAAAGTAAAAATCCTAATTTTTACTTCATTATTATAGTCAATAGACCACAAGACTTTAGCATTCAAAATAAAAGTCTGTGACATATTCTACCATACCTTTCATTTGCCAAAAAAGCATTACCAAAGCACTTAAAACAGGAGCAATAGACAGAATCAGCAAAGAATAAAATGTTGTCTATTTTGTGAATGCAAGTGATAAACATCTGCTTTGGTCATTTTTTGGTTTTGTGTAAGAAAAACAACAAATGAAAATTTGATCTACTTAACTGCAAGACTTATTTCAAACACACAGTATCAACATTTTTGTCTATCTCTGAGACCCTGACATTTGCCTTGGAAAAAAGGCTCAATAAAGTACACTTGGCAGTAAGTAAAATCTTTTGGTAGTAAGAATTTTGCAATCAAGAAGTAGCCTTAGCTCTTGGTTTAAACAAACACTAGAGAGAGATGTAAAAGACAAACAGGAGCAATGGGGATGTTATCCTACTCTTTTTGTAATCTTACTTTTACCTTCTCTGTGACAATTGGCTTCTCTGGTCCTGGTACAGTGAAGTATGGTTCATCTTGGACCTATTACTGGAGGTTTGTCTTCATTCTTAGAATAATGAGCATGCATTTAATCATCTTGCTTGCATGAGATCTCTTAATAGCTTTCTTAGAATTCAAGGCACCTCCTTAGTATCACAGTTTAATAACTGTTCATGGTTACTATGCTCCTTTTAATGTCAATGTCACAAATTCGGAGACTATATCTATTATTCTCTGCTAATTGCCTAGAAGGTCAACATCTAGACCAGAATAAATGCAAAATAAATACTACGCGAATGATCTAGGCAGTTCTGAGTGGTGCCTTTCCACTTAAAGTTTGTGCTTTAGGGGAGAGGAGATGTATGGTGAGTACAAATTAGTATGGGCTCCTCAGGAACATGTAGATTCAGAAGGCATGCATCAGAGCACTAGCGTCTGTGATCTTTTAGGTGATCTTTGCCATTGAGAAAATTGGGGAAGATAAAATATGATCCTCTGTTAGCTTGGATCTTCTCAGAACTATAAATCATCGTATTCCTCATGCTTAACAAGAAATATTGCTGTTCTTATGCTTCTTTTTCTTTTGGACCACTTGGTTTGCCTGATTTCAGATTTGTAATTTTGACCGTTTTTCAGAAGACCTTCAGTATCTCAGTGGTACTTTCCTGAAAAGCAAAATGTTATCTCACAAGCTGTGTGCCTGGTCTTTGAGACGGAAACCTCAGCTAATATGTGAGTCTAGTTGGGCATTCTTTATCAACAGATCAACATGACATGGATGATTTTGCATTGAAGGTTCTAATTTTAGGAAGTTGTGGTTTAAAGTTATTCACAAACATAAACTTGAAGGAAACATTCCTCATTTTATTATTCCCAGCATTTCTTCCAAGTGAATCCAAGTTTCACTTCAGAGGAGCTATTTGCAGGCACAAGGCACACTATAGGTAAGACTGACTTCACTCCCAAATGTTAAGGCCAAAGCTGACTATCTTAAACTTACTTGTGAATCCTATCCCTCTGGCATAGAACTGGTTGAAGACAAGGCATAGAAACTGAACAGAGACAGTGAAGCTGGGACTCCTGAAATTGAAAGGTCTGCTTCCTGGAGACTACCAGAAGAAACCTTGCTTCTTTTTCTTCCTTCTTTTCCCTCCCAGTGAGATGTGAAGATGCAAGAAATAGGGCTTCTGGGTCACTTTGAGATGGGGAAGTCATCTAAGCAGTAACAGGGGCTCTGTTGTGGAGTCTGGGAGTGAAATCGACAAAAAGAACAGCGAACCCTAGACAAAATCCATCCGCGATGAGCTTGCAAGTCTTGCTCTAGCCTTGACTGGTCATTTGAACTATGTGACATAATAAATCTCTGTATGTCCATTTGAGCTTATGTCTCCATTACTTTAAGATTCCTAACACATGTAAGATTCATTGCTATGTAAAGATAGTCCCTCGGTGGTCCTTGAGGGAGGAGATAGAGAAGAGGGGAAGATATCAACAGAGCAAAGATGCCCACATACCTCCCTGAAACATACTTTTGTGCAAAATACATGAAATAAAATCTCTTCATAAAGAGCATAATGACCCGCCCTTTAACAACATTTTTCAAACTAGGATATCATAAACATAATCTAGGACAATATTTTTCCTAATTTATCAGTCCACTATATAAAATTGCAAAATAACATAAAACATTGAAATTACATGTCATTGCATCTTTCACTAATTGCCTTTATTGGAATGAAAATGAAATTACATGAAATCAAGATTATCCCAGAAAATTTAGGGCATATGGTGGCTATATCTGGGGAACATCCACCCTGTTTTATTGGAATAAATTATTGTTAAAAGGAACACACTGCTAGAAAGGCTGTTACCAGTCTGCAGGTCATAAAGATAAAAAGAGCTAAAGCAACCTCTCAGTGCTGACTTGGCAAGTAAAGAGATGTATTCTGCACACAATAGGTATGCAATGAATATATTTGACTGACAAGAACCCTGCTAGGATTAGCAGTGAGCTATTTAAGCCCTGCTGTTTCTTGTTGACTTTGCCAGCCTTGGCTGCCATGTGAGGATTCTGTAACCATTAACGAGAGCCCTAAGCTATATTCTCCTCTTCCTCCCCTTCAAACTTTCATAAGCTATGCAGTCAGGTGGCTGGGTTTCATCTGTGGCTCAGAGGAGCCCAGGGTCTACAGCAAACATTTTTTGCACTGGATTATATGTTTAGGACTCAATAATTTCACTGTGCTTGTGTCAACAAGCCTGTTACTATGGAATTTGTAAATATATTCATTAAACTGTAAAATGATAGTTGTGTATTGAAAGTGACCTGCTTTTAACCTATGTGTTGTTAGGCATCTGGCATCTAAAAATTGCTGCTTTACAACACAAATCAATGTAGATGAAACCAGTTAGCCGAAAATAACATTGAGAGGTGGTCAAGTTTTAAAATTCCTGGAAGAGATAAGATTTACTTCAAAATACTAGACATACATGTACCTGTCATCTGTCTGTGTAATATGTACATAAATGCATACACTTAGTCATATATATTTCAAACTGACCCGAAGCATTAACAAAAAGAAGGTAGCAAGAGCTTTTCCTTTATAAAATAAAGAAATTTAGTTTGGGAGGTGAGCGAGTATATTTCTAAAAATAGAGTAAATAACAAAGCTGTGGGTTCCACGGAGCATGTGCAGAAGAATCAGAAGCACATATAATCTGTATATTTAAGCTTTGTCATGTATGACAAAAGATGATCATACTTTCACAAATGGCCAGATATAAGATAGCATATTGTCAGCTGCCCATGGAGGAATTGAGTAGCCTATCTACCATCATTTGTTATTTGTCACCATCCCTCCTCCTATTTCCCATGGAGCTGCTCTTCATAAGAGTCACTACCATTTGTTGAGCTTTTATTAAATACTAAGCACTGTGCTAGGTGACTTGCATATCCTTTGCCATTTTATCCTAACAAGATAGGCATCATTCCAGTCACTTGACAAAGATCCTGTGGCTCAGGTTATTAGCTAATAAATGGCAGAGGCAAAACAATACCTAATTTTAATCCAACCTGTCTGATTCCAAATATTATGCTCTTCATGATTTCATAATTCACCATCAACTGTTATCACTGAGGTTCCTAAGGGAACTTTAGAATTCCTTCAATAATTACAAGGGTCTATATCACAGCCAATACCCCTTGCCCACTAGGCAGTCTGTTTAGGAGAAATACTAAAATGTTCCTGTTAAATTACCTATGTTTAAAGGTAAAGGCAAAAAATGCATGATTGTGGCTTTTAGAATTATCAACCATAATCAAGCAGAATCTGGCAGTTCAGAGTCTAAGAGAACACATTGAACTTGTATGTTGCCATTTTAGTAATGATTCACCCTGCTTTATATCTGATCCATCTGAAACCATCAGAGCTATACAATCCAGTACACCTCTCTCTTCTCTTTTCTCTTCCTGCTCGTCTCTATTTCCAACCCAGTCTTCTGCTTCTCTTTTAATCTTCCAATTTCATTTGATGTTTTCACTTTGCTTTTCTTGGGGAAGTACTGATTTTAGAAAACAGACATTGTTCAGGGGATCTTCTGAATATTAGCACAACTGTATTATTTCTGATATTTTTCTAGTCTCTATACATATCCTTTTCCTCTTTCTCATCTCTTATTCTGTTCTCCTATATAAATCTTCCATATTAATTCTTTCCCAGGTTCTATTTGTTTTTAAGCTTAGATATATGATTATGGTAAGATTACAGGCCCTAAACTTGGTGGTGAGAATACCTGTCTATCTATATGTCTTTTAAGAAATTCTAAGACTTTTTTAAATGTTAAGACATTTTATTCACATTTTAGTCTCATGATATCAGATTTTGGTCTAATAGTCCTTTGATTTGATGAAATACAAAAAAAATACCATTGTACCCATGGTACTGGTATGTTGTTTCAAGCACTCCTTTTTTCTATCTTCCCCTAAATCTTCTTCTGAAACACAAATGCACAAACCTAATGTCTCTTACAATTTTTCAGATACCTTATTCTGTTTTCTCTGTACATGCCATGCAAAAAAGATGTGACTAGAATTCCATAGTTATCAAGGTGTCACTCTTTTCTAATACAATAGCTTATGGGAAACACATAACAACCTTCTCTTCAAGTCAAACTCAAAAATGTGCTGCTGATTTTTGTTCAGGCATTTTCAAATATTCTCACCTCTCATTCCTTCCATTCCTCCCAGTCTTCCTCTGGTCTCTCGACAAGGTGCCACATGCCACTGTCACCCAGCCCGTATTGATGGGGGTCTCAGATCTGTGTGTGCTCTTGAAGTATCTACTGTGTGATTACCTTTCCTCCACAACCATGGCTATCAGTGAACCATGGTGTTCCTTGCAGCTTTCTGCTAAATGTCAAGCTTTGCACTTGAGAAACATTGGAATACTGCAGTCTTAGTGGCAGGAGCACAGCCAGGAGAGTGGCAGGTTCACAGTGCAGCTTCAACTCTCCTGGTAACTTTTTTCATTTCCCTGCAGAAGTTGTTTCTGTCCATATTTTTACTTCAGCTGGGCTGAGTGGGAGAAAGAACTCAAAGGGAGGTTGAAGCAGATGGTTGTCACAAACTGCATACGGCAATTGAGAATTAGTGTGCAAGCATATGCAACCTGGTACAGTATGAAGCATTCCAGCATATGAGTGCCGAAATAAATCAAGCCTGGAGAAGATTGGGATGATAAAGAGATGAGCTCTTCTTTCCCTGTTACACATATATATTTAGGCTTTCTGAATTCATTAGGATATGTTCTCTGTTTTCAGTAGGCAAGTTAACACCTACATTGAGCAGATTCCTGTAGATTCTGGTATCTCACTTTTTGCTCTCATCCAGTGTGTGTTCTGAAAAGAAATATTTCTGAAGAAATACCTTTTTCCATAGAAAGAGGATTGGACAAATTGAACAATTATATTAACCATTAAGCTATCATGATTTACTTTTCCTCCCGAATTAATGGACATGTACCAGCATATCCATATTTTTCAGGTACATGTCTTTGACTGATCTTGACCTCTATGGTTGACCCAACTGTTGAAAGCAATTTATTCCCAAATTAAGGCATATTCAAGTGTCTGTCTAGAAAGCATGGTTCTAAAGAGAGATGTATCAATGATCACTAACAGCAGGTAGTGTCTCCATTCAAACACGGGGAATATTTAGTCAAAAGGAGACACTTGTACATTGTCTTTTACTATTAGTGGTAATTTATAATCATTCTTACCAGAGCTCTTAGGAATGCCAAGAAGGGAAGTAAATGAGTGGTTTCCTTCCATTTTAGAAAGCAGAGACAGAGGAAGCAAGTTTAATTGCCATCACCTTTCTTCTCCAAAGAGCAAAGGCCAACTCTGCAAGAAGACTTAGTCCCCATAGATGCACCTACAGGTCTTCCCAAGGGGGTATGGATTTTCATGACTGCACTCCAGGCCCAGGCTGCTCTTTTCTGCTCCTTCTATCCAGGGCACCAATGCTCTCTCTCTCTCTAAACTTATTTCCCAAGAAGTTTTAAAGAGGGCAGTTATTTCCAACAGGTCCCTTCTTACCTTTCCCTTTTCAGTGTTGTTCGCCTTCTTCTGTATCCTTCTTTGTAAGACATCCTCCCCCACCCAAAAGAGGGGAGGAGAAGGGGAAAGTGGTAAGTATTGGCTTAAGAATAAATATTGAATTACATATTGGTAGACCAAAACACAAATCAACTCCAAACTACAGGAGTCTACCAACATGCACATAAATCATTTATAACGATAATCCAAGACTAGGTCCAAATCTCATTAAAGTATATGAATCCTTAATCTATTTTGGCAAAAAAGCACCAATACACATTTTTTCTTTTTATCATAAATTACAGTTCTGTGGCACTGTGCAAATATTACCAAGCTGTAAGACAGCTGTGCTCCATTAAAATGTGTAATGGTCGCTGATTTCTTACAGCACATGGTCATCAGGCTGAATCTACAGCCAGTAATTAGGAAGATGAAATGTTTAATTGTGCCTTAATTTTGATAAAATTTATCTGTCACACATCCTGCAGTCGAGCATTATGCTCACAAATCAATGTCATCACTGAGCAGGAACTCAAACACCAGACTCTTGTCCCTGACAGATTCATTTGAATATGTAACTGCTCATGATGAGCAACCAGGCTAAGGAAGAAAGTGGAAACTTTCCTTATTGATGCAGTTCCTGAGAGGTAGGTCCTGGGACTTCCTTTAAAGAAAAGTAAGCAGGTTCAAAGATAATTCCATCCTTTACAGGATGACTACCTATATGATGATCATATAAAGACAGATAACTTCTCAGGGTCTGTTTGTATAATTTTAAAGTTGATTTGTATGAGAAGGCAGATGAATAAAGAGGAGAGGGAGAAGCAAACAGCAATTTCTTCTTTAGTTCTGTGGCTTAGTATTCTTATTTGCATACGAATCAATGAAGTGTAGAAGAATCACAACTTTGCACAGAATACCTAAAAAGTCATAGGTTCAAGAATACTTGAATGTTAAAAGTGAAGCTCATCTCATTTTATTCTTCTGAAAACTAAAGACCAGAAAGATTGCTGAAGGACTTGAGCATCTTCAGAAAAGTTCAAGCTCTCACTTTGCAGTCACAGTTATGATAACCTACATCTTACAGAAATGTGTAGAATCCCAAGCAATATTTACCAATCGTAATGTTGAATTCATTTTTCTCAACTGGCAAGAAATATTTCTTAAGCACAAGGAAGTGTAAGTACAAATACCTGCCAATGCTGAAAATTAATTTATGTCATGTTTTCCCTACAAAATGAAGCAGTGATCATTCTTTCTCACCCACAATAACTATGGCTTCTTTATCCAAGAGAACTTAACAAGCATATGTCAGAATATACTTTACATATTTTTAATGTTGCATAGCTCTGAAATAAAAAATGAGGTAGGTCATAGCAAAGATGATGGCGTTGGAGTAGAGAGAAGGTTCAAATGGGAAGCAAGTTGAAATCCAGATGGACTATCACAGAGAGCACAATATAACCCTAGGCCTCTAGAAAATGGCAATTATCCAAATGGATGGTCAGTCTTCCCAGCCCAGCAAGTTACATGCTGAATGTGATTTGGAAAATGCTCTTAATAGGCCCAATTTTGTCAATGGACATCAGTTAGTTTTCTAAGATAACTAATCCCTTACCAGTGATTAATGAAGCAGCTGAAGCCTTCAAAGCATGCCTGCCTACTTTAAAGAAAATAAGTCTCAAAATCAGGAATAGAAGAGTCTTCAAGGAGAGCCAAATGGCATTAAACTATAGCCTGCTAACAAGACTCATTAAAACACTTCTCTAAACTTAGCCATGGAAATAAGTCGAAGCTAAAGATATCATACTCCCCATTCTCTTTTGTACTATTTTCATGGCCAGATATATTCAGGGACTGGATTAAAGGATGATATTCTGGTAAGATGGTTGTTTTTATCCCATTGCAATATCACATAGGCTCAACACAAGTAGGAATCAGTAGGAGGGCACAAATGGCCTAGAGAACAGTACTAAATAACTGGCATTTCTGTATTTCTTTACAACAAACTTCTTTCATATCCATTGTCTTATTTGGGGTTAGATTTAGAGAGATTAAATTTAAAGAGGTGAGATTACTTCCAAGACCTTGTGATCATCCGAAAGGAATTAAAAGCAATGTATTTCTTACAGGAGAATGGAACAAATGAGCCATTGAACCCTGTCTGCTAGGACTCTTCCTCATACTAAAAACCTCATTTCTTAGACTCCTTTGAAATCAAGAGTCTGCATATTATGTTACCTTATTCATAATAGATTCATTCTAGGTTCACACTGGATTCTGAACCTAAATATATCCTAATTTTCCTATTTGTTTTTATATCTTAAAAACCCAACACATGATTGTTTTTCTTTCCTTACAAAGTAGAATTTTTAACTCAAAGAAAGAATTTTATAGCCTCTCTTTGCCATATCCAAATTACCAGCATCACTACTCTTGTTTAGTGGGGCCATTATTAAGATATGGGTTAACTAAACACAAGCAATGTAGTATAACAACAGTTGCTCTGTTAGCCAAGATGGTTACTTAATGGCTAATTGACTGGTATAATAAGCATCATGGAGATGCTGGGGACCAAAGGATGATTCATGACCCAGATGATCAAGGGGGCTAGCACATGCTTGCATCATTCTACTTAGAATGAGGTGCAATTTAAAATGTATAAGTGGCTTATTTCTAGATATTTTTCATGAATTGTTTACAAATTTTGATTGACCATGGATTACTGAACTACAGAAAACAAAGTCATGGAGAAGTATGGACTATTGCACTGCCATTCTGACAAATTTACTTGAGACTCATTTAGATAGGAAACAGATAAGGAAAAAAGAAGCAAGACAGTGTTTATGTCTGTGTGTGTATGAGTATGCATTGGGGTGAGAAAGAAAATGAGAGAAAGAGAGGAAAAATATGAGAGAGAAAATGAGAGAGAAGACATTCACTTGGGGATATCAGACTGACAGAAGCAGTGGTATTTTGGAGCAAACAACCATGTTATTCTTAGTTTCTGCTTGCTGATTTGTCAACACCTTTCTAATTCAGCATCCTCCTATTCAGGGCAGAGGTGCATGACTCCATCAACCCTATACATGACAGGGGTAGTGGTGCCACGAAGCTGTTTTGGGGACTCTCTTACTGCATCAGCTAACTCTAAAGAATTCTATGAGCTACAACAATGAACCTCAATCAATATACTCAAGTCATATGATCCCAAGGTAGTGTTCTAATTTTCCAAAGGTAGAAACTAATGTAAATTATATGTCTTATTCAGAATTTTTTGGAAGACACAATAACAGCTTTTGAATATGATATTTAAATTATATTTTGTATATGGTATTAGGAATAGACTGAAAAGAAGGATAGATTTTCTTATTTGGGGCAAATCACTAACTCAATAGTTATAAGAATCTTAAAAAATACAGACACAATAAAATTGGTGATTTCTTGTCTGCTTTGTTATAGCGCAAGGATTCTTCAATTCTACTTGGGGATGTACAAGTATATCCATTAATTTTTTTTAGGCATTGAGTATAATAATTTCTCATTGAGTAGGAATAATCCCCAAACTCTCATTTCAGGCTTGGGAAAGTTGGCCTACTTTTGTTTTTCATCTTGCTTTCCTTTGTGCCAGTCCTGGGACTTGAACTCAGAACCTGGGCATTGCCCCTTAATTTTCTTGCTAAAGGCTAATTCTCTACTTCTACTTGAGCCACACTTCCATGTCTGGCATTTTGCTGGTTAATTGGAGGTTAAGAGTTTCATCAAGCTGGCAAATTTGGCTACACAAATGCAGAAAATTGAAGTTGGATCCTTATATATCACTCTGTACCAGAATCAACTCCAAATGGATCAAAGACCATCATGTAAAATCAGATAACCTGGAAATATTAGAGGAAGAAGGAGGGAAAACAGTAGGGCTCTTTAAACAAGTTGAAACTTTCTCATTTTTTAAATTTTATTTTATTGTAAAGATGCTGTACAGAAGGGTTACAGTTACATGAGTAAGGTAAGAAACTTGCTTTTTGTTTGTTTGTTTTGTTGGTCATGGGGCTTGAACTCTGGGCCTGGGTGCTGTCCTTCAGCTCTTAGCTCAAGGTGAGCACTCTACCACTTGAGCCACAGAGCTATCCCAGCTTTCTGGTGGTTTATTGGAGATAAGAGTTTCACGGACTTTCATGCCTGAGCTGGATTTGAACCGTGATCTTCAGATCTCAGCCTCCTAAGTAGCTAGGATTACAGGCATGAGCCACTGGTGCCCAGCATGAGAAACTTTCTTAATAAAGACCCAGAAACACAAAAAATTAAAGCCAGGCTGGTAAACAGAATTGCATTAAACTGCAGATCTTCTGCATGGCAAAGGACATAGATAAATAGAAAGCCCACAGATTTGGAGATCTTCTTCACTAGCTATACAATAGACAAGGCTCAATATCAAAAATATACTTAGAGGGGCTGGGAAGATGGCTCAGCAGTAGAGTTCTTGCCTTGCCTGCATGAAGCCCTTAGCATGATTCCTTAGCCCCACATAAGCAGAAAAGGCTAGAAGTAGTGCTGTGGCTCAAGTGGTAGAGTGCTAGCCTTGAGCTGAAGAGCTGAGAGCAGTGCCCAGACCCAGAATTCAGGCCCCACAACAGACAAATATATATGTCTGTCTGTCTGTCTGTCTGTCTGTCTGTCTGTCTGTCTGTCTGTCTATCTATCTATCTATCTATGTAATTAGAGCTCAAAATCTTAAGCCACCTCCAATAAAAAATCCTCAGAGAAACAACCACTCCACTAAAGAATTAAAAAGAGGCTTCTCTGGAAAGAAAATAGATTGGCCAATAGACACATGAAGAAAAGTTCAACATTTCTGCCCATAAAAGAAATGCAAATCAAAACAACTTTGAGATTCCACTTCACTCCTGTTAGATGGCCATAAAATAATAATAGATGCTGACAGGAATGTGTCCAAAAGGGAATGCTACAACACTGTTGGTGGGAATGTAAACTGGTATAATCACACTGGAAAGTAGTATGAAGATTCCTCAAAAGCTCCATGTTTATAGAGCTCCCCTATGATCTAGCAATTCCACTCCCGGGCATTTTCCCAAGTGATTGTAAACAATGCCACGCTAAAGCTACCAGCACAACTATGTTCACTGCAGCATTATTTACCATAGCTAAGATATGGAACCAACTCAATAGATGCAATAGATGAATGGATCAAGAAAATGTGGTATATATACACAATGGAGTTCTAAACTTCCTTTAGAAAGAATGATATTGTCACATTTGTAAGGAAATAGAAAGATTTTGAAAAAAATCTTATTAAGTGAAGTAAGTCAGACCCAAGAAACATAGGCTGCCTGGTTTCCCTCATTTGCAATAGTTAGAGTATGTCTAGGAGAGTTCTAGTACTCATTTTCTTAATTACATAATTGTAACCCCTCTGTACATCACCTTTACAATAAAAATAACAATAATAATTTTTTAAAAACACAGAAGTGGCACTGTGGCTCAAGTGGTAGAGCGGTAGCCTTGAGTACAAGATGACTCAGGGATAGCTCCTAGGACCTGAATTCAAGCTCCCCCAACTGCCAATAAGTAAATAAACAAACAAACAAATAAATGTCTCACCAGCTTTGCCACCTGAGCTGGTTTCAAACCACCAACTTCAGATCTCAGCCTCTTAAGTAGCTTGGACTACAGACACCATCACCTAGCTTTATTTGTTTTCAATGATAAATTTCCACAAATACAACTCTCATTAAAGTTTGAACCCTTAAAAATAAATCTAAGAATCAAGATCCTGTAGACGTGATCTGGATCTAAAAAGCATTGACTCCACATCTTCACTTTACAAAATAGCTATCAGTGGGCACAAAGCCACATGGGGAGTTGGCGGCTCTGCATACACAAGTCATATGTTCTCTTGCCAGGGCATTTGTTATAACGTAAGAGAGTGATTAAGAGACTAGGAACCCATTGGCAGAAGTATGAGGTTTTAGTATTACATTTTACTGATAGGTTTCAGAAAACCTCAAGGGTAATCACTAAAAATTATTTATATGCGCTTGATATGGATTTATAGATCATTGTTCAATAGCTAATAGACCCAATAAATGTCATTGACAGTAAAAATAAGTATATAATAATAGATAAATAAGTCAATAATGAAATGACCAACAAAATAAGTGAGAACTGATTTTTGGCTGATAATAAGGTTTGTTTTACATGAATAAAATGATTTAAGAGTTGATATTGATAAAGATAATTGTTCAAAGAAAAATAAAATAATTGGGAAGGTGCTAGTAACTCATACCTGTAATCCTAGCTGCTCAGGAAGCTGAGATATGAGGATCATGGTAGAAAGTCACCTCAGGCAGGAAAGTTTCTTAGACTTGTATCTCCAGTTAACAAGTAAAAAGCTAGCTTTACTTCTGGTAGAGTGCCGGCATTGAACAAAAAAGTTCATTGACACTACACAGGCCCTGAATTCAGGCCCAGTACCTACACTTAATTAATTAATTAAAATAATTGAGAGTTGAAAACATTTTTCAAGACTCCTACTTTAGCTAAAAAAATTTCTATATTTCTTTCAAAATAACCCAAACAAAATGCTTACCATCTCAATCTCGAATCTGCATTTACCTCTTGTAAGACTGCATTGAATAGGGTCTCACTTTTAACCCACTCTGTCAAACTTAACTTTACTAGGATATGTAAACTATAGTTATTTTAACTATTGGCCTGGTTGGTAGATTTTGCTATTGATGCTTAAATTTCCCCTCTTTTTTTCCTCTAATTTCTCTTTCCTAATTTCTTTTTAATAATTGTAATACCATTTAGTACCTTTTAAATTTACACACATTTTCTTATTTCTATATGTCTCTGATTTCTTTCTTTCAGTGGTTACCAAGAGGCACTATATTTTACATGTTTCATTTTCTACCCCCTACTTAGAATTAATATATACAACTTAACATAAAACATAGACACTCCAAAAACATGTAGGTCCATTTATTACACTCACTTTCAACAATCAATCAATCTAGTTAGGTTTAGATCATAATTTCTGTCTGACCTTTTGTAAGTACTGATTTGCACTCAGGACATTTCTCTTAGCATTTGCTACATTGTCTTGGGTCCAACTTGTGCAAGCTTTATTTGGGGACTAATCTGGGATTTGTAAAGTGAGCCCTTGCCATATTGCTAGTGTTTAGACTGTGACTTGTATGGTTTCATACACAGAATTTAGGAATTTCGTTCCTTGGCTTTCTTTCTTCCCATGTATACCTCTGCTCACCTTCCTGATTCCTTGCCAGGACAAGGAGATCATCTTGAAGTTTGGCTCTCAGACAAGCTTTTGTATATCTAATACACATCCTTGGGACGATCTGCTAAGGGAGAAACTTGATTCTTTGATGTTTGTTTCTGTAAGTTTGATTCTGATTCAGTCTTCCTTCTGTTGTTTTCTTTTTAGTATGAGATTAGTTGGTTTTGGTATTTTGTTCTGGATTTTAGTTATCATCAGCTGTGGAAGTGGGCTGAGGGGGACTGAGGTCATTATGGTAGAACTAGAACCAAGAATATTTTTTGTAAAGTTTTAAAATAACACTAATAGAATTAGGGAGGAGAAAATAACCTGTTGTCTGCTCAAATGTATTACAAAATAATAACAACAAAGCCATACTTGGCATGGCAAAAGATGAGAATTTTAAATGCACGCAAAACAAGAGGTCTGTCTTTATTGTTACTGTTTTAAATGTACCATGTGATTTTATTTGTTGTTGCTGCTGTTGTTTCCTTTGCATGTTCTTTCCCCTATAGCATATCCCCTGTTGTCACTGTACTCAATTTTGATACCTTGCATCTTGTATATACATATGTCTAATCTGGCGATGGGAAGGGGAATAACAAAACCCTGAAACCATACACAGGATGATCCATTGCAACAAGGATACCCATAGGACACTATATTGGAAAAAAACTTTACAACTTGGGGTGGGGGGGCAGGGCAAGGAATGGGGGAGGTAGGGGAGGAAAGGGATAGTGGGACAACAACAAGAAAAGGAAGGAGTAACAATGATTGACAAGAAATGTACTCACTGCCTTACTCATGTAACTGTAATCCCTCCGTACAGCATCTTAACAATAAAATTTTTAAAAAGAAGTTAAAAAACAGATAATAGACAATGTCTGACTTAGATCAACTGGAAAATTATTTAAAAGTCAATAGAAATGAACAGTTGTAATGCTAAAGAAAGCTATTCAATAAAAATGATCAGTAACAACAAATCAAGAGAAGCAATGTTCCAAATAGCCAAGTAGGATTTAGCTTTATGGAGACAAATCTCTGTTCCTTATAATTCAATCATTTAAAGAGTAGAAGCCAATTATTTTGAGTACTTTTACAGATATATACAATCATCTCTACATTCAGTTTTAGGTGGTTTTATCATCTCCTAACTACACTCACTAAACCTTCCGTCTCCCACTCCCAACACTACTTTCTGTTTCTACAGTTTTCCATGTATTAGATATTTAATATGGATGAAATCACATAATATACCAACTTTTGTTACTAGTTTCTTTTACTCCTTACATTTTCAAGGTTCATCCATGCTGTATCATGTAATATCCTATTTATAAACAAATAATAGCTCCTTGTACATATAAAACACATTTTATTTATTTTTAATTATCTTTAAGTAGTTATGCAAAGGTCACTAACAACACAGTTTATAAATACAATGTATCTTAATCAGTATCATCCCTTTCAACATTCTCACCATTTTTTTTCATCCAGATAATGGAAATTTGGGTTGTTTTCACCATCTGGCTTATGTTGCTATCAACATTTGTGTGTAAATATTTATGTAAATATGTTTTTGTTTCTCACATGTATGTACATATGCATGCATGTATGTGTATATGTATGTATATTTCTGTGGCTTGAATATGGTTTGAATATACAGTATCTCCCAAAGGTTCCTGTGCTGGCAGTTAGTTTCTCAGGGTGGCAGTGTGGAGGTGATGAATAAGGATTAGTGAGAAATAGTTAGAACATGAAAGCTCTGTCCTCATGAATAGATTAGTGCTAGTCTCCTAAGAAAATGTTCGGTTTCAGTTTTTTCAAGAGTGGAATTGTTATGGTGAATAATGCTGTGATACAAATAGTTGTGCTGGTAGTTTCAGTATGGCCTTGTTTGAGATCATTTGGGGAAATGCCAACCCAGATGCCCCTTAGTAGATGAATGAATCAAGAAGATGTGATATATATATAAATGGAATTCTATGCCCCCATCAGAAAGAATGACACCGCCCCATTGTCAGGAAATGGAAAGACTTGGACAAAATTATATTAAGTGAAGCAAGCCAGACCCATGGTTTCCCTTATTTGCAATAACTAGTATACGTCTAGGAAAATCTTACTAGACAAGCAGAAAAGGTCAAAAGCTATGTACATATGACCATATAAGATGATGCTAAGTGAAATGAACACCAAGATAGGTACACAAGAAGTTTTTATTTTTGGTGTTGTTGCTTTTAATGTACTTACAATGTACAATGTGATTTTTTGTTTCTTTTGTATGTTCTTCCCCCATATTATAACCCCGTTTTCACTTTATTTGATTCCAGTGCCCTGCATCTTGTATATACATTTTTCTAATTTGGGGAGGGGAAGGGAAATAACAAAATGCTGAAATAAGGATATAGGTTGACCCATTGTAATAATCAGATGTACAGGATACCATCTTGGGGAGGGGAGGGAGGAGTTGGGGAGGTGGGAAGGGAAGGTATGGTAGGGGAAAAACAAAGGAGGGAGTAACAATGCTTGACAGGAAATGTACTCATTACCTTACTCATGTAACTGTAACCTCTCTGTACAGTGTCGTTACAATAAGAAATATATATTTTAAAAAAGAGTGGAATGGTTTCTTGTTTCCTATCTCACCATGTTACATCTCTTCCACATACACCATTGCTACTGTGAATCCCATCCACCATGAATCCCTTACAACAACTAAGATGTCAGCTTTATGTTCTTGATACTCCAAACTCTTAGCTAACTAAATATCTTCCTTAGGAAGTGTTCAATCTCAGGAATTTTTTCATGGCCACACAAAATGTATTAAGGCCTACACCCTGGAAATAGAAATGCTAATATGACAATTCTATGTTTAATTGAAGAACAATCACATTGTTTTCCCAATATTGCTGCATTGTTTTCCATTGCCACTGGCAGCACATGAAGTTTCTTATTGCCCACATTCTCATCAGCACTTGCTCTATGACTTTTTGCTCTATAGCCACTCTACTGCAGAAGAAATAGTGTGTCCTTCTGTCTCTGTTTTGTCTTTCCCTGATGACTAATGATTCTGACCATCTTTTCATATGCTTATTGTCCATTTGCATAGCTTCTTTAGAGACATGTCAATTAGGTCTTTTGTCCATTTTAATTGATTCATGCTTTTAATATTGAGTTGTTAGAGTCCTTCATATATTCTGGATGTAAGTTGTTACCAGGTACATGATTTTCAAATATTATCTTCTGCACTATGAGTTGCCCTGCCACATTCATGATGGTGTCCTTAAAAGCGGAAGTGTTGTGACATTTTGGAAAAGTCCTATTTATCTATATAATTTTCTTTTGTTATTTATGTTATTTCTCAAAATAAAATGTACAAATGGCCAAAAGGAAAATGGAAGAATCACTACAAGTCAACAGTTAATTACAAATTAAAGCTACAATACTATATCATTTCATAGTTGTTAGAAAGCTATTAACAAAAAGATTAAAGCTAATTATCCAAATTTAGAAGAATGAGGCAAAATGTTCCATGAAAGAGAGGAATCTCTAATTGAGAAGTATGTTCTAGGTAAGCACTCTGCTACTTAAGCTATGTCTTCATTCAAACAGTAAATGAATGTTTTCTAGAAACTATTAACAATAAGCCAGGTGTGATGTCTTATATCTATAATTATAACTACTCAGGAAGCTGAGATTGGACTGAACCACAAGACTCCTACCTCCAATTAACTAGCAAAAAGCCAGAAGTGAAGGCATTTCTCAAGTGTTAGATTTGCAGGTTCTGAGTATTCTCAACCCCATCACCAATCAATGAAAGGTGATAGAAACATTTCTTAGAATTATGAAAATAACTTTAAAAAGTTGGAGTAAAATTAATAGTTTTAGATAGAACAACTTTTTTATTTTTTTGTTTTATTTTGTTCTATTTTTAGTACAAGTAGTCAGACTTTTGTTCCAAAGCATATACCACAAGTTTGCAACTTCAATTTATTAATGAAGGAACCCTCAAATCTTTGCTTTAAAAATTTCAAGCCTACCCGGCATTTCAAATCCATTTTATTTGCTTCATGTTATGTGAACATGATTTTGTATCCTTAAAATATGACTGTCTTGGTGGTTGGCTTTCCTGGAAGAAATAAGATGAAACAACAATGCTCTGCCCATGAAAACTTTGTAACAGAATGAAGCATTAGGTAAATAACTAGCAAGCCACTTGAAATAATACTTGAAAGAGGAAAAGTTCATATTTGAAGACCTAGAAAAGCTTTGCAAAAGGTACTCATTTGCCATGGAGTTGACCAGGTAGAAAAGATCTGATCAGCTAAAGATACAAGATATAGAAAGGCCAGATTGTCTTCGCCCTCCTTCTCTTCCACTTCACTTTGGAAGTTTTGGGGTTTTAACTTTATGCCTTTCTCTTAGGCAGGTACTCATGCCTCTGACTCTCTTTGCTCTATTATTTTTGAGACAGAACCTTGCTTTTTTTAGTCTAGGCTATGACGGACTAATGCCTTGTTACTTCTTGGAATATCCCCTCTGACCTGTTCCCTTAGGGTAGGCCTGAGACAATCCCACTTTATAAAAGCAGAGAGTAGGGGAGACTTCCTTAGTTTGATCATTACTGTCAGTTAAACTCATTCCTTGCCCCATGGGTAAAATAAAGAATTTAAATTCACTGCCTGAGCATTTCTTCATGCATCACCACAGTATCTGCTGGCTGGAACCAGCAATGGTACCAAAGATCCAACAATTCTACTTGCATAAAAAGTGGAGCATGAAAACCTCTCAGAATCTGAAAACTCCAAACTGTGCCTTGCAGCAGGGTCAATAAGGACATGAGATGACAATGAAACATGCAGACTCGGGCCGAGGATCTGTTGTCGCATTTCCTACACTTCAGTTGGTAATAAAAACTTAATAATGATGGCCAAAGTCTTTTCTGGAAACACTTATGGTATTGGTAATGACCCATACTGGAGAGATAAATCCAGTACTCATCCTTGCTTAAATGAAAGAAATTCTTATTACCTCATTTGTCTACTAATAAGTGTGTCTTTGGAGGGTCTTTTAAGTATTATTGATATGGTGAGAGATAAAAGAGGACTGTTAGCACCTGAAAATGCTGAATATCTTACTTTGATTCAAGTACATCCACAGGACTTGTTTTGCTTTTTTTTTAATTTGCATGAAAGGGAAAGTCAAGGTCCAGCAAAGTCTGCTTGCATTAAAAATGAAAAAAATGTCATGTACCCGATTAGTTTTTAAAATTTGGAATTATTGAATGGTATTAACCATCTTCTTTTGTAAAGATGCAATATCACCTTTAAAGGCAAACCTAATATAATTCAGATCTACTCTACCCTTTTGTTTCACTTTGAAGGAGAAACCACCTTGACTAAGAATTTACTTATTACGGTCTTTTTTTATTGTGAAAATACTTTACAGAGGGGTTACAATTACATGGGCAAGATAATGAGTACATTTCTTATCAAGCATTGTAGCCTCCTCCTTTGTTTCCCCTTCCCATCCCTTCCCATCTCCCCATCTCCCTACCAATCCTCCACCTCCCCAAAGTTGTAAAGTTCTTTTTTCAACAAAACGACTTGAACATCTCATTGTTGCAATGGGTCCACCTGTATCCCTACTTAAATGATTTGTTTTTTTCCCTTCCTCTCCACAAATTATACCAACATCAAGTACAGTGAAAGCAGGGGTTATACCATGGGGGAGGGACATACAAAACAACAAAGAAATTATGAAAGAAAAAAAACATTTGAATATTTATCTTGGGGTTCATTTCCCTAACATCAACTTATCTGACCTTTTTCTGCTTGACTCAGAAATATATTAGTTATTGCAAATAAGGGAAACCATGGGACCTATATTTCTTCAGGCCTGGCTTACTTCACTTAATATAATTTTTTCCAAGTCTTTCCATTTCCTAACAAATGGGGCAATGTCATTTTTTCTGATGGAGGCATGGAATTCCATTGTGTATATATACCACATTTT
>NW_012267225.1:29231081-29252161 GCF_000151885.1 Dipodomys ordii
TCCAAAGTGGTTGAACAAGTTTACCCTCCCACCAACAATACAGTAAGGTTCCCTAAAGCCATTTCCTCTTAACTCAGGAACGAGACAAGGATGTCACTCTCTCCACTTCTCTTCAATCTAGTATTAGAATGCCTAGCTACAGAAATAAGACAAGATGCAAACATAAAGGGGATCCAAATAAGGAAAGAAGAAGTAAAACTCTCCCTCTTTGCAGATGACATGATCTTGTATTTAAAGAATCCCATAGACTCCACTCCCAAATTACTCAAGCTGATTGAAAACTTTGGCAAAGTAGTAGGGTATAAAATTAACCCTCAAAAATCAATGGCTTTTCTGTATGCCAACAATGAGAAAAGTGTGGCTGAAATTAGGAAAGCAACTCCATTGGTAAAAGCCCCACAAAAAATAAAATACCTAGGAATTAACTTAACCAAAGAAGTGAAGGACATCTATGATGAAAACTTTAAAAACCTGAAAAAAGAAATCAAAACAGAACTTAGAAAGTGACAAAAACTCCCATGCTCCTGGATTGGAAAGATCAACATTATGAAAATGCCAACACTTCCCAAGGTGATCTACAAATTCAATGCAATACCTATCAATATTCCAACCTCATTCTTTAAGGAAATAGAAGAATTCATATGGAATATTAAAAGACCCTGAATAGCAAAATCAATCCTCAACAGAAAGAATACTGCTGGAAGAATATCAATACCAAATTTCAAACTCTATTACAAAGCCATAGTAATCAAACCAGCTTGGTACTGGCACAAGAACAGACCTCAGGACCAATGGAATAGAATTGAAAACCCAGGAATGAACCCACAGGCCTATAGCCATCTAATCTTTGATAAGGGAGCTAAAAAAATTAGAATGGAAGAAAGACAGCCTCTTCAGTAAATGGTGCTGGCAAAATTGGTTAACTACTTGTAGAAAACTAAAGGTAGATCCTTATATATCACCCTGCACCAGAATCAACTCCAAATGGATCAAAGACCTCAGAGTCAAAGCAGACACCATGTAAACATTAGAGGATGGAATAGGAGAAACCTTAGGTCTCATTGGCACAGGATGAAATTTTCTTAATAGAGACCCAGAAACACAACAAATCAAAGAAAGGTTGGCCTTATGACTTTCTTAAATCCCAGTATTGATGCTGCCGGTGAGAGAGCCAGCCATGAGTCCAGCCTCAGAACAGAATTGTCATTCCAGCACTGACAGTACAAGTTGCCTTCCCATATCTGATTCATCTTCTACACACTGGTACTTAACACAAGGCTTTTCGTGTAGGTGCTTGCCCAAGCTACTTACCAAGTAGAATGTAAACTTTCATCTTCTATGTTATATTATAGTTAGTATGTGCTACTACTTTTTCTAACATCAGGATGGAAACATGAGTGTGTGAGATAAGATCTACTCTTCAGCTGGGATATAAAGCTAAACATTCCCAGCATCCCTGGTAGCTGAGACAAGTTGATTAAATTCTACAATGGTATGTGAGGTTACTTCATGGTGGTACGAGATACTTAAAGGTCATATTTCTATTGAGGTCATGCCAAGCTTGGTCATAGAGTGATCTCAGAGCTCCTCTATGAAGTTAGATGTGCACAGCCACAGGGTCCTCAGAAACCAGCAGCGCCTCTGTCAGACACAACCTCAAATTACTATGTTGGAAAAAACTCCCTTGCTCACTTTGCCATGGACAATCTGTAGAAATAGAAAATAAAATTTTATGCTATATATGTCATTAATTAGTTTGGTCTATTTATCATTGCATTAAGTGTATCCAAATTAATAAATGTTTGTACCTTATACATAGAAAACTGAAGGATGTTGGGAGATATAACTTAATTGTGAAAAGAGCAGAGGTCTCCTACCTTTGCTTTTACAAACCCCCATGATATATAGTAGTAGACAATGGCTTTTGCCGGAAAACACCAAATATTAAGAAATCACAGATCTCAGTACCACCTAGATATTTTATTGACAAGTGATTTTTTAAGTGAATGATAATTTATACTTTTCCCCTTTTTCTCAGGAAATCAAAGATGAGCCGTCACAAGCTCATTGATGTTTGTCTATCTATAATCAAGATAGTTTTGAAAAGTGAGCAACAAACCTATTTTATTTACCCATTTGACCTGCTGTTATTCTCATCATTCTCTACTAGTCTCTCTATAAAGGAAATAAACTAATCAAATGAATGTTAAAGTCTCTATGACTACATATTCCAAATGTAACAGTATATTTTGAAAAATATAAAAACATACTAATATACGTACACTGCAGTCCTATGATAGCAATAAATTACCCAAGTTGCTTTTAAAGGAGAGGAAAACATTCTTTTCAGAGAAGACAGTATATTTTTGTCTATCAGTTTGTGATTTCATAGTAAGTGGAAATGGTTTAGCTAGAATACTTGGACCAGAAAATAAATGACTCCTGCTCATCTTGTAGGTGCCAACTATGTTCAAGCATGAGAGGTTGCTGGCCTGCAGTGCCAACATACAGCACCTTCACAGGGAGGCCAAGGCCCTCATGCTCCAGCAATACCAGACGGCACTCCGATGAGGCGAGCTGCTTCTGGCAGGTGGTGGCACAGGAGGTAGTAAGTGAAAGCAGCTCAGCATAAATAGTTCCAGTGAAATACAAGAATAATATTCTGGCGTCCCCAACTCATTTTCTCTCATTCATGTCTCACAGCAAACACATATTCTGATGGGGAAATGGCTAAAAAACTACTTCCAAAGAAATGAAGATTCATCTTCAGCCTTTGATGAAAACCCTCACTGATCTGGAAATCTTTCCCCTCAAGTTAAGCAAAGTTTTTATAGATATGATTCTCTCCTCATTGACCTTGGAGATCTGTCCCAGGCTGTTGGCCATTCTGGTCATCTCTTCTAGACCAGCTGCTGTCTTCCTATCAAGGGGGATTTGGAGCATTCTGTGGGTCAGAAGAAGGTAATGTGTTCTGGGTCATTTCTAATCCATGGAAAGCCCAGGTGTACAAGACTGAGTCAGCCAACAAAAGAAACAGAGAAGTCACAGAGAAGCGGAGACAAAGACAGTAATTGATCAAGGAAAAAAGAAAAACCAGACAACTAACAAACCAAAGAATGGAGAGAAAGAGTAGGTAAATGCAGTCATAATAATAAACATACTTTCGAGAAAATGAAACTAGGTAATTTGAGAGGTTGGGTGGGTTTGAGAGAGATGAAGGAAAATGATGGAAGGGGTGACACTAATCAAGCATTGTACTCATAAATTGATAAGGTGAATTGAACCCCCCTTGTACTTAAAGATAAGAGCACATCATATAATAAATCAAAATTGTAGTATTCCTCAGAAGTACAATTTCCAGGTTTTAATATTTGGAGATTCTACGGAAGTTTAAAAAAGCTCCTGTTCCTTCTAAAATACAACTTGTTAAAACTTGGAGATCATCAAAAAGAAATTCAATATACTATGTTCTCTAATTTTGTGTAGGACTGAAAAATTACCACATGAAAGTTAAAAAAAATGGATTGACACTAAGTTAAACACTAAGCTTAACAAGGATTTCTGCACTGATCATGTTTACAATTCCATTTATGTTGTTTTATTGCCAGAAAAGTTTCTATTTTTACAAGTAGAATTAGTAACAGATTACATGAAATCCATTTGGGAAGGTGAAGAATGCAAATAAAAACACTTAGACGAAAGCACTGAAAATATTCTATGAGTAAGCAATCACCAGTTATCAGAATTGCAAGGAGTAAACCCATTTCATTTAGAGCTCCAAGAACTTATCAAGATTTCAAATGTACAACTGTATCATAGTGTGATACTGGAGTGTACATTAATGCTGAAACCTATTACATGGAATGGGAAATCCCTGCTTCTTAAACTCTGTCTCACTATAAACTTTACTAGGTCTCCTCAGGCAAATAGGCTCCAAAGTGGTAAGTAGCAAAAACATCAGAGGTTTGAAACCTCCTCACATTTTATAGGTCAGAATTTCAAGTCTGATTAAATTTTGCACTCCCCTGTTGCCTGATTTTTGTTCAGCCTACACTAATTACTTTCAGGACCTTGCTAATTGGGATGCCTAGAAAAGGTAATTTGTCATATGGTTCATTTTTCTTAACATTTTTGAAGATTTAATGTTCAGTGTCTATACAGTTATAGAAAATCAGATTAATGTGCATAATAATGTCAATTCAAGGGTCCCACCTTTTAGTATTCCAAGGTCATCACTGGCCCTCCAAATGACTCCAAACACCATTTGAGACTATGTTACTAAATTCTGTAAGTAATTACAACTTGGCTATAGAAGTTTTGCTCCATGGGGATTCCCTGGTAAATTGCTCTTTCTTGGCATTCTTTTTTGCCCATAAAATGAGGAAAGCCAAAGTAATTCTTCCTTTAAATTGGGATGGCCCTTCAGGAGTGAAAAATCTTAATAATGCGGGCCTAGAGATCCATGAAGAAAATTTTAAAAAAAAGAAAAAAGAAAGATCAATAAGTGAATTTAGCCTGAGAAGTTTGGAAAACATATTTCTGTGCAAGCTTTAAACTGAAATCAAATCCCAAAAACTTCCAAGGTGATGCTGATGGCTATGCATGCTACAAGTTCAAGAGGATGCTGCCACCCCTTACTCTTAACAAGAGATCCCAGAACCTTTGACTCAAAGCCTAAAAGTATATGACATTTATGCATTTATTCTACCTAGTCTTTGATAGTCCTTTAAGAAAATCAGATGACTGATAAGTGAATGAACTACTCAGACAATCAATGCAATGTTTATGATCCATTAAAAACTGAATTGCCAGGACTATATGATTTCAGAGGCTTTACTAGAGACCTGGTAATTTATACACAGGGTTCTGTTTAATCTTAATAGAACTGTAAAGCAGATGTTCTTCTCCTCCTTTTACAAATGAGGAACTGAGACACAGAAATATTCTAACTTGCCCAAAGTCATGAATTGCAAAGACAGAATTCAAACTGAGGGAGAGTGCCATGCCTGATCATTTGCATCTAGTTTCTAATCACCAACTCCCAGCACCTACATTTCTTTGCCTAGTGCCTTCCCCTCTCTTTTGCTGCTTTGCTGGCTCTTAAGCTCTGTCAAGCATACCCAAGAATTAACTCTCCTCTGCAACAGCTCTAAACCAATAGTTGAAAGGAATTAGTGTACAAATACCCTAGCTCTCTCAGCCCTCAGAAGAGTTATCAACTTAAATGGCAACAAAGAGAGAGGCTATAAACAAAAAGATTTCATTTGGAATGAGTGACTGAAGATTGCAATGTGTGCCACGGCAGATTGTGGATGAATCCAGGGGGAGGTGAAAGATGACAAGGGATTTTAAAGTTAAATGGAGAAAGGGTACCTAAGTTATTTTGATTCAATTATCGTTGGTTTTGAGGATTGATAACAAGGTGGATTACTGGGTAGGAATGCTCACAGAAGCATTTTTTAATTTAATTTGATTGTCAAGGTGATGTACAGAGGGGTTACAGTTGCATTAGTAATGAGTACCTTTCTTGTCAACCACTTTTTTCTCCCTCCTTTTCCCCCCACTTTTCCTCCCCCGCAATGTCCCCCCTCCAAGTTGTAAAGTTTGTTTCCAACACTTTTAATAAGTTTTTTATTGTGAAAATACTTTACCGAGGGGTTACAGTTACATGAGCAAGTTAATGAGTACATTTCCTATCAAGCATTGTTGCCTCTTCCTTTGTTTTTCTCCTACCATCCCTTCCCTCCCACTTCCACAACTACACTCCACACACCTAACTTGTAAAGTTCATTGCTCAACAGTGCCTTGTACATCTCATTGTTACAATGGGTCAGTCTTGTGAGTATTGCTGCTGCATTGGTTCTCCCTTTGTCTTTTACCTCACCTTCCCTTCCCCAATTGTTTTTAATGTACTGTGTGAAGTTCTTTTTTTTTTCTTTTGTTGTTCTTTTCCCCCCCTTTGCTTTATCCCTTGTTGTCACTGTACTTGATTTTGGTACCTTTTGTCTTGTATAGAAACATTTTTTTGTGCAAGGCTGAAATGACCTTTGTCAATGGTTCTGACTTTGACAAAGTCTTTTGTGATATTCCTTTGCTATTGGCAAATATGTGTGTGGACCGAACCCCCATGGTCTCTTGACTTCATTGTGTTCTGTCTTCACACTGAGTCACACAACTATCACAGAAAATGGCTCTGGCTACCAGATTTCTCTTTAATATTAAGCTCTGCTCTCTCATAATGATAAGTTACCTAACAAAACAACCCTCATTGACTATGTGTCCAGCTCACACTTCTACTTCTTTACAAGGGTTTACTAGCATCACTATATGTACCAGAGCTCTATCTCAGCTTGAATCCTAACTCTGCCACTCACAACTTTGCAAAAGTTAGATAATCAAACATCTTTCCTTTCTTCAACACTATCTCATAGATAACTCAAACTAAGATAATAGGTCTCATTCTAAATCTTTATGTAATCATGCACTTCTGCATCGCAAAAAAATGCTGAGATAGGAGAGAAATAAATGCCCAGGATTTTTCATTATGCTAATAATAAATAAAGTTAGAAGCCTCATACATTTGCCAGTTTTTCCCCTTAGAGGAAATGATGCCTAAATTAACATTTTCACCTTCCTCACCTTTACACCCCTACAGTGAGGCACGTCATTGGAGCCAACGTATTTGCTCTTCATTTTATTTCCAAGGTTGATTAGAGACCTGGGCGTGGGAAGTGCATCTCCTTTCCTCTTTGATCACTGCTAAGCCTTTCCTTATGATGCTGTCTACTTTGTCAAAGAGCTCTTATGTCCAGAGCAGAAACAAAATATATGTGCAATATCCTACCAGGCCCTTTTCTAGGAGTGTGAGTTTGATATTCCTGTGAGAACATTTGTATTGGGAACTCAATAAATCATTGTTCAAGTTGAATATAAAGCAGAAACTCAAGTCTATTAAACAAATGTTATAGTTTAGATTGTAAGTATCCCCCAAAGTTTACACACTAAAATTTGGTCCCCAATAGAGAGGCACTGTTGGGAGGCAGTAGAATGTTTAAGAGGTGGAGTCTCAAAGAAACATAGGTCCATGGTTTCCCTTATCTGCAATAACTAGTATAAGTCTAGGACAAGCAGAAGAGGTCAAAAGCTAAGTACATCTGACCATATAACCTGATGCTAAGTGAAATGAACCCCAAGATAGGGACACAAGAGATTTTATCTTTCTTCTTGTTCTTTTGAATGTACTTATAATATACTATGTGATTTTTTATTTCTTTGTATGCTCTTCTCCCATGATACAACCCTTATTTGTCATTATATTTGATTCCAGTGTCCTGCATCTTGTATATATCTTTTTCTAATTTGGGTAGGGCAAGGGAAATAACAAAATGCTGAAATAAGGATACAGGATATTCATTGTAACAATGAGATGTGCAAGATACTATGTTGAAAACAAACTTTACAACTTTGAGTGGGAGGGGGGAGTTGGGAAGGTGGGGGGGAAAGGGATGGTAGGGGAAAAACAAAGGAGGGAGTAACAATGCTCGATAGTAAATATACACATTACCTTGATCATGTACTTTGATCATGTACTTGATCATGTACCTTGATCATAACCTCTCTGTACAGTATCTTCCAAAAATATATATATTTAAAATTAAAAAAACAGGTGGAGTCTGCTGAAAGGCTTAGGTCTTTGAGGGGCAAGGCCTCAGAAGGGATTATGGAAATGAAGTATCTTCTTTTGATTTTTCTCCATGCCCACTAGCTAAGCTGTTTTCTTCTTCTATATGCTCCCCCACCATTGCCCTCTAGCACACCTCCCTCCCACCAAAAGTCCTAAAAGCAATCATGCCTGATCATGGACTTGAAACTTCTAAAAATGTGAGCTAAAATAAACCTCTGAAGAAGTTGATTGTCTCAGATATTTGTTATAGTTAAGAGAAGATGCCTAATACAACATCTGACTTGGGAGGAGAAAACGTAGTTTCAGTAAGCAGAACCTGAAAATGATATGGCCAAATGAAGAAGAATATTTAGTCAAAACTCTGTGTATTTAGCTGTGCATTGATTGTGCTCTAAGTTAAGTTCAGTCTTGAAGACTCAGAGGTAGGTCTTGCCTAGGCTCTGCCTCTAGGAGTCCATATGTCCTCAGCAGAGGCAAATTTTAAATCAGTGTTGATAATATGTCCCAAGATAGGAGGTGCTCAGAGTGCTCAGTGTGATGGTAGGGGTGAGGGGATATTCTGTCTTGAGACTTAGGAGAGTGAAGGGGCCTGGGAGGCATCTCAGAAGAAGATGGTGGAACTGGGTTTTGAAAAACCCAGGACGAAGGAATATCAATGGTAAAAGTAGGAAGAGTGTAGGTGGCTTTAAGGAAAAACAGTTTTAAGCCAATATTTTGGCCCTAAAACAAGAAAAATGATCTCTCCTTAAATGGCAGGTGCCTAGAGACATAAAAATTATAAAATGTTAAAGGTATATATACTCTTCCTACCTCAGAAGGTTGAGATTCTAAGGGTGAGTGACAATAGCTTAAAAAAAGCCAGAGACAGTTTAAATAAGGATACAGGTGGACCCGTTGCAACAATAAGTACAAGTTGTCATGTTGAAAACGAACTTTACAACTTTGGTGGGGCGGGGGGGAGGATTGGGTGGGGGGGGAGAAGCTGGGAAGGGATGGGAAGGGGAAACAAAGGAGGAGGCTACAATGCTTGATAAGAAATGTACTCATTATCTTGCCCATCTAATTGTAACCCCTCTGTACAATTAAAAAAAAAGCCAGAGACAGTTTTATGTATTCTACATAGAAGAACTCATTGGATTTTCTCACACCTCAAACTAATATCACTGTGTTGTTACAGCTGGATAAATGAAGAAGTATAGAAAGTTTAAGCGAATTACTCAAAGTCACACAGCTGTTAAATGAAGCTAACTAATCTGGCATTACACTCTTTGCTCTCAATTAGTACAGATAGTATAAGTCCTTAGAAGTAAAGGAAAAGTAGAACACAAATAACTGTAGGAACTTGAAATGGATAATAAGCAAAATGAGTCACACATGGTATGGGCATGGACAACTTTCTCACTGATAAATGGTTTACACCCTCACAGACTGGTCACATCAAAATAGGTCAATATATTGTCAGTATCTGGAAGTCTGGCAACTAGGTGAGAACTAGAGTCTCAGTAACTCTGCCACATGCTAACTCAGACACGGGTCTCATTCATTAACTTCTGGAGGTATCTGTCAAGTCAAATAAGAGTAGCTCCCTATCCTCTCTCTCCATCTCTTAGATCTGTTGAGAATTGAGGTGATAACATGTGCACCAAGATTAGCACAGTATATGTCATTTCAACAGTGGCCAAGAATGTTAGCTATTTGTATTAGTAGCTATTGGTAATAATGTTACAACTCCATTGTTTCTTTGTAATGCTCCTTTTCCTGAGGGGTAGCAGTGGTACCAGAATGGCCCAGTGATATCATGACATTGTCCTTGGTGGTGGTGAGCCAGCAAAGCTCTTACTTCAACATACATCAAGAGTGATGACCTTGTGTTTGCAAGTCTCCATGATCAGGGCCTAAGAACACCTCCACATTAGCAGGCAATACAACACTGAGACTTCTTTCTTTGAAGAGCTGTCAGTTAATATAATTGTTTACATAGACTAACTTCCTTCTCTTTCTAAACCAAAAATATTCTTTAATAAAATACTGGTTGAGTAACATGATAGCTACATAACAATAATTTTCTTCCTGGGAGTGTCTCCATAGAATTTCACAAAGTGATAGGAGTGTTCCTGTTATTCACAGTGAGCCCTGATAGTTAAGGAGATTTCTGGGCACACCAAAAAGGTCAATTTGTGATGAGAGGGTTGGGCTTTTAAACCAGTGATAATAGGTCAATCCCCAAAGAAAGTAGAGAAGATGGATTTTGAGTTCAACCACAGGGATCCAAGTCAGTCAGTCGGGCCTACATAATAAAACCCTAATAAAATGATAGCAATGTACTCAGGTGACTTTACCAATTAATAGATACAGATATTCTGGGAAGATGTTATTATTTGTGTTCCCTCCAAAGTCATGTGTTGAAATCAAATCCCTATGGTGATATTTGGAACTGGGGACTTCTGTGGTAGACTATAAGATGAGCCTTCTTGAATACTGTGATAGCCTTCTAAGAAAAGTCAGAGTCCAGGCCTGGTAGTACATACCTAACATCAAAGCTACTCTAGGGGAAAAGAAAGGAGAATCACAAATTAACAGGCCAGCTAAGGCAAAGGTATTGATGAGATGCTGTCTCAAAACAAACTAACCAAAAGCTGGGCACCGGTGGCTCACGACTGTAATCCTAGCTACTCAGGAGGCTGAGATCTGAGGATATGGTTCAGAGCAAGCCCAGGCAGGAAAGTCTATGAGACTCTCATCTCCATTAACCACCAGAAAATAAGAAGTGGCACTGTGCTGTTTTTTGGGTTTGTTGTTGTTGTTGTTAAAGAAGCTTCACATGGCTGAAGGTGATATATCCTGAGAACAAAAAACAAAGGAGGAGGCAACAATGCTTAATAAGAAATGCAATCATTACCTTGCCCGTGTAATTGTAACCCCTCTGTATGGGTTACAAAAAAGAAGAAGAAGAAGAAGCAGGAGGAGGAGGAGGAGGAAGGAAGAATCGTCATCATCTTGGGTCACTTTGATTCCTTAGACTTTGCCTTACACATTTCTTCTTTAAACTGGCCTTAATTTGTAACCTAGGTAATTGAAATAGTAATTCTGAATTCTTGACTTTTATGAGTTACTGTACTGAACAGTCAAACCTGAGGGGGTGTTTGATTCAAATATTCAAATTCATAAACAGATGGCCTGAGCTGCAAGGGGCCTGGTGTGATACTGTATAATATATAGTTTATCTCTGCTTCTGGTTCATGAGATAGAGTTTCTGAACCCTTTAAGGGAAGAGTGCAAGAGAATTTTTTGTTCTAATAAACTTCCAGTCTATTAATTAGGTTTTAGCCCAATTTCTGACACAGAGCTCCTATTCCTTTGTAACTTCCTGGACAATAGGAGTGTCTGAGTTCCTGGATCCCTTGCATTTCCTTAGGATAGGACTTTCTTTTTGTTCTCATGAAATGGTTCTTGGTTGTCACAGGAAACAACATGTGATCACAAGATAGAACCTCCAAGGATGGGAGAGAAACTAATAGATGACTTGACCACTAATGGACAATACTATAATTAACCATGACTGGATAACAAATGAGTAGAATTTCAAGAGTTGGAGGAACCAGCAAGGCGGCACACCCAAAGAGGACATGGAGATTCTGTTGTCCCTTGGACATCCCTCATCCTGTGCATCTCTCTTTTTTTTGGGGGGGGGTCCAGTCATGGGGCCTGAACTCTGGGCCGGGGAGCTGTCCCTCAGCTCTTCAGCTCAAGGCTAGTGCTCTACCACTTGAGCCACAGGGCCACTTCCAGCTTTTTTCTTTTTGCTTTCTTTTTGCTGAGGAATCGAACCCAGGGCCTCATGCATGCAAGGCAAGCACTCTACCACTGAGCCACCTTCGCAGACCCCTGTGCATCTCTCTTATCTGGCTTTTTATCTATATCATTTACATTAAGCAAAAACAGTAAAAATTGGTAAGTATCTCTCCTCAGTTCAGTGAGCCATCCTGACAAATTAGTAGAACATGAGGAGACACCCTGAGTTTGTAGTGGATTGGTCAAAATACAATTCATAACCCCTGGGACTTTGCAACTAACACCTTAAATCCAAAGCAGTCTCGTGTACCTTACCCTATGGGATCTGACCTGATATCCATGTGGATAAATTCTAGGACATTCTGCTAGGGAATTGTTGTTGGGGAAAAAAACACACACGTGTTTGTGTTCATGGACCTATTACATATATGCAACACACACCCTATTTTAATGACTATAGATGAAGTGTTCTGTACTATGCTTGTGACCATATGAAAGGCATTTACTTTCCTGAAGATCTAGGAACCCCTGAACTTTCAGGGAGTGTCCAAAGTGAGGGTAGCCTGGTAGGGACTGAACCCTACTTAGTGTCAAAATTGGAGTGCAGTGACCAAATTAAGAAATCAATATGATGCAGCATTATTCACCATAGCTAAGGTATGGAACTAACCCAGATGCCTCTCAGTAGATGAGTGGATCAAGAAAATATGATATATGCATACAAGGAATTCTATGCTTCCATTAGAAAAAATGACACTGTCCATTTGTTAGGAACTGGAAAGACTTGGAAAAAATCATATTAGGTGAAGTAAGCCAGACCTAAAGGAATATAGGTCCCATAGTTTCCCTTATTTGCAATAATTAGTGTATGTCTAGGATAATCTTATCAGATGAGCATAAAAGCTCAAAAGCTATGTACATAAACCATATAAGATGATGCTAAGCGAAATGAACCCAAAGATATGGACACAAGAGGTTTTTCTTTGTTGTCGTTTTTAATGAACTATGTGATTTTTTTGTTTCTTTTGTATGTTCTTCTCCCTATAGTATAACCTCTGTTGTCACTGTACTTGATTTTGGTACCCTGAATCTTACATATATATATATATATATATATATATATATATATATATACATTCACCTAATTTGGAGAAGGGAAGGGGAATAACAGAGTGCTGAAACAAGGACACAGGATGACCCATTGCAACAACGATACTCACAAGACACTATGTTGGAAATGAACTTTACAACTTGGGGGGCGAGTAAATAAGGTGGGGGAGGAAACGGAGAGTGGGAGAACAAGAAAGGAGGGGGTGTATGGTATTTCCACAATAAAAAAATGGAATACCTAAAGAATAAAATAAAGGGTCTCCCATAAAAAAAAAGGAAGAAGAGGGTAGCAATGCTCCACAAGAAATGTACTCATTCCCTTACTCATGTAACTGCAACCCCTCTGTACAACATCTTTACAATAAATAAAATTTAAAAAAAGAAATCAATATGAAATATCTACTGCAAGCCAGATGTTTTCTCTGCCCTAGGAAGAGTGTTGAGAATGAAGTGCCATTTTCAAACTATCCAGGAGCAAAAGAAGTGAAGTTTTTTTTCTTTCTTTTTTATTGTGAAAATACTGTACAGAGGGGTTACAATTACATGGGCAAAGTAATGAGTACATTTCTTATCAAGCATTGTAGCCTCCTCCTTTTGTTTCCCCTTCCCATCCCATCCTTCCCCACCCCTCCCAGCCCTCCTCCCCCCCCCACCAAAGTTGTAAAGTTCCTTTTTGACATAACGACTTGTACATCTCATTGTTGCAATGGGTCCACTTGTATCCCTATTTAAACCATTTGTTTTTTTCCCTTCCCCTCCACAAATTATACGAACATCAAATACAGTGAAAGCAGGGATTATACCATGGGGAGGGACATACAAAGCAAAAAAGAAATAATTTTATAAATGTGTTAGAAACAATCGTATGAAAGAAAAAAACATTTGAATACATATCTTAGGGTTCATTTCCCTAATATCAACTTATCTGACCTTTTCTGCTTGACTCAGACATATACTAGATATTGCAAATAAGGGATACCATGGGACCTATGTTTCTTTGGGCCTGGCTTACTTCACTTAATATAATTTTTTCCAAGTCTTTCCATTTCCTAACAAATGGGGCAATGTCATTCTTTCTGATGGAGGCATAGAATTCCATTGTGTATATATACCACATTTTCTTGATCCATTCATCTACTGAGGGGCATCTGGGTTGGTTCCATATCTTGGCTATGATAAATAAGGCTGCTTTAGTGTGCTGGTAGCTTTAGTGTGGTCTTATTTGTGATCATTTTGGTAAATGCCCAAAAGTGGGATTGCTGGGTCAAAGGGGAGCTCTATATGGAGTCTTTCTTCAAGGAAATAGAAGAGGCAATCCAAAAATTCATATGGAACAATAAAAGACCCTGAATAGCAAAAACGATCCTCAACAGAAAGAACACTGCTGGAAGAATATCAATACCAAATTTCAAACTCTACTACAAAGCCATAATAATCAAAACAGCTTGGTACTGGCACAAGAACAGAACTCAGGACCAATGGAATAGAATTGAAAACAAAGAAATTAACCTTCAGACCTATAGCCATCTAATCTTTGATAAGGGAGCTAAAAAAAAATAGAATGGAAGAAAGACAGCCTCTTCAGTAAATGGTGCTGGCAAAATTGGTTAACTACTTGTAGAAAACTAAAGCTAGATCCTTAAATCCTTATATATCACCCTGCACCAGAATCAACTCCAAATGGATCAAAGACCTCAGAGTCAAAGCAGACACTCTGAAAACATTACGGATGGCATAGGAGAACTCTAGGTCTCCTTGATTCAGGCCGAAATTTTCTTAATAGAGACCCAGAAACACAACAAATCAAAGAAAGTTTAGACAAATGGGATTGCATGAAATTGCAGAGCTTCTGCATGGCAAAGGACATAGTTAGCAAGATCAATAGGAAGCCCACAGATTGGGAGAAGATCTTCACTATCCATACAATGGACAAGGGTCTCATATCTAAAATATACTTGGAACTCAAAAAATTAAATCCCCCAACAACAAATCCTCAAAGAAACAACTGCTCAATAAATAAGTGGGCTAAAGACTTAAAAAGAAACTTCTGTGAAGAGGAAAGAAGGACGGCCAATAGACACATGAAGAAATGCTCAACCTCTCTAGCCATAAAAGAAATGCAAATCAAAACAACATTGAGATACCACCTCACTCCAGTTAGAATGGCTATAATCAAGAACTGTAATAACAACAGATGCTGGAGGGGGTGTGAACATAAAGGAACCTTACTGCATTTTTGGTGGGAGTATAAACTTGTTCAACCACTTTGGAAAGTAGTATGGAAGTTCCTCAAAAGAAGTGAAGTTTTGATTGAAAAGCCACATCTTTCCTTATGAAAACATTTTACTTTAAGCCAAGGTTAGCAGCTCGCCTTCATCACATTCTTTTGTGTGACTCACAATGCTGTGGGTACCCACTGAAGGCCACTAGAATTAATTAAACCACTGAATAACTGTGACATCATTCAGAGAAAAACACTGACACTACAGCTTCTCTCCCTTTGATTCCTAACTTTTAATGATGCACAAGAAGCTGCTGGATGTACTTATCACACCCAGTGTTTTCCACCAATGTATTTATCCATTTATCACCCATTCCCATGTAAGCATTGGAAACATATCCAGCAACTGGCAACTATGATTCTGTGACCTGCAGAAAACCATTTGCCTTTTCTAGAAGATTTAAAAAAAAGAGATTAGAGTAGAAATTGGGATTATAAAAGTTCTCTCCAACTTTAAATTTCCTGGGAAACTGAGCATAAGTTCTCTCTTCTTCCCAGAGTGTTTTCCTTTAGTGCTCCAGCCCCTTTCTTGAGCAATAAATCTATATACAAAAGGACCAGACCGTTATGGCTCCTCTCAACAGTTTAGGTTTTCATCACTAACTGCTTCTTCCTCCTGCCTGATGAAGCTGCTTTTGAAAGGGGCCAAGCTTTCTTTAAACAATTCTAAATTGTCTTGAAGTTACAACAAACATAACAAGTTTACAAACAAACAGTAGTGGTTTTCCTCAGGGGGTTAAACTAATGAGAGGACTTCTCTGTGGGAGCCATTCTGTGACATAGGCTGACTGTAAGAACAACCTGAGAGAAGCAGGGATGAAGTAGAGTAGTAAGGGAAGCTACAAAGGTAGCTGGCAGAGTGGCATTATTGAAGGGCACAGGGGAATGGAAGGGAACTTCAGAGAGAACATCCTGCATGCAGTACTCTCTGCCAAGCACTTTATACCCACTTCAACTTCCCCACAAAATAAAACATAATGAGTCAGAGCCTTTGAAGGGAATGACTGGAACTGGAACAGCATCAATCCTAGAAAAATCACCAATACTAGGAAAATCCAGATGACATCTGTATGCATTCACTAATAGGAATCAAGTTTCTGTAACAACAGTCAGCCTCACACTTCCATGAGGTGTACTCCCTGTGCGCATTGTATCAAAGTAGAAATAAAGTGTCCTCCATGATTGTTATAAAAGATATCTGATCTTGCTAAGTCAAAAACAGAGAAACAGATATCCCCAGACTCTCAACCCAGCAATCCTGCTATAACGCTTTCTTGATAGCCTCCCACCAATATCTATCTTTTGTCACTGATTCCAAGATGAGGATTTTTACCAGGGCTCTTCAGGTAAGCACAAAACAAAAAGCGTTCTTTAAATGCCAGGATAATAGGGACAATAAACTATAGCAATGTGACATATTAACATATATTCATATTTCAAATTTTAAGACTTAATTCAAATACAACCATTAAGGAATCAGTGCCAAGAACACACTCATGCAACTTTTACCACTCTGATTCCTTGATTGTTTTGAATAAATTCCACTTTACCATTTTTGTTATTGGTGGTAGTAGTAGTGGTAAAATCAAAATATCTCAAAACATTCAATTTAAAATTTCTGACACCAATATATTATGCTGTCTGATGCCTTGTTAATATCTGATTTTAATTTCTTTGGGTTTTGTTTTGTTTTGTTTCCCAAGGGCTGAAGAAATGGTGGCCGAGGAATAAGAAAAGGGAAAAGATAATGAACTCTTCCAAACACATAGCACTAAGAGCTTTCAAGAGTGATCAAGTTTACTCTGTCAAAGGAAAAAGAAGAAATAGCATGATCAATATGCTTCAGTCATAACAGATACTCAACTGCTGACATTTCTTTTTTTAAAAAAACATATATTTGTTATTGTAAAGATACTATACAGAGAGGTTACAGTTATGTGAGTAAGGTAATGAGTACATTTGCTATCAAGCATTGTTACCCCCTCTTTGTTTTTCCTCTACCATCCTTTCCCTCCCCACATCCCCAACTCCTCCGCCATCCCTGCCCCAAAGTTGTAAAGTTCATTTCCAACATAGTGTCTTGTATATCTCATTGCTACAATGGGTCAACCTGTATCTTTATTTCAGCATTTTGTTATTTCCTTTCCCTTCTCCAAATTAAAAAAAATGTATATACAAGATGCAGGGCACCAGAATCAAATATAGTGAAAACAGGGGTTATACCATAGTGGGAAGAACATACAAAAGAAACAAAAAAAATCACATAGTACATTATAAGTACATTAAAACAACCACAACAAACAAAGATAAAAACCTCTTGTGTCCCTATCTTGGGGTTCATTTCACTTAGCATCATCTTACATGGTCATATATACATAGCTTTTGACATTTTCTGCTTGTCCTAGACATATATATTTATTGCAAATAAGGGAAACCATGGGACCTATGTTTCTTTGGGCCTGGCTTACTTCACTTAATATAATTTTTTTCCAAGTCTTTCCATTTCCTAACAAATGGGGCAGTATCATTCCTTCTGATGGAGGCATAGAATTCCACTGTGTGTGTGTGTGTGTGTGTGTGTGTGTGTGTGTGTGTGTGTGTGTGTGTGTGTGTGTACACTACATTTTCTTGAACCATTCATCTACTGAGGAGCATCTGGGTTGGTTCATATCTGAATAATGCTGTGATAAACATAGTTGTGCTGGTAGCTTTAGTATAGCATAGTTTGTGAACATTTGGGTAAATACCCCAAAATGGGATTGCTGGGTCATAGGGGAGCTATATGTGGAGTCTTTTGAGGAACCTCCATACTGCTTTCCAGAGTGGTTGAACAAGTTTACATTTCCACCAACAATGCAGTAGGGCTCCCTTTTGGCTATATCCCCTCCAGCATCTGTTGTTATTAGAGTTCTTGGTTCTAGCCATATTAACTGGGCTGAGGTGGAATCTCAATGTTGTTTTGATTTGCATTTCTTTTATGGCTAGGGAGGTTGAGTATTCTTTATGTCTCTATTGGCCATTCGTTTTTTTAATTGTGAAAATACTATACAGAAGGGTTACAATTACATGAGCAAGGTAATGAGGACATTTCTTACCAAGCATTGTTGCCTCCTCCTTTGTTTCCCCTTACCATTCCTCCCATTTCCCCCATGCCTCCTGCACCAAAGTTGTAAAGTTTGTTTTTTGACATAACATCTTGTACATCTCATTGTTGCAATGGGTCCAACTGTATTCCTATTTAAACAATTTGTTTTTTCCCTTCCCCTCCACAAATTATACCAACATCAAATACAGTGAAAACAGGGGTTGGCCATTCTTATTTCCTCTTCAGAGAAGTCTCTCTTTAAGTCTTTACCCCACTTGTTGATGGGGCAGTTGTTTCTTTGAGGATTTGTTGTTGGGGGCTTTAATTTTTTGAGTTCCAGGTATATTTTAGATATGAGACCCTTTTCCATTGTATGGCTAGTGAAGATAATATCACAATCTGTGAGCCTTTTATTGACTTGCTAGCTATGTCCTTTACCATGCAGAAGTTCTGCACCAACTGCTGAGATTTCTAAAGGTGACAGACTATGTATTTCTCATCATTGGCTCACTGATAGGCATTTTGTGGAAAATGATTCAGAAGATATTTTAAAAAGTATAATTTGTGGAATCTACAGGAATTGGGTTTTGATGTCAGCTCCTCATCTTAAAAGTGGTAAAGACCAAGACAAATGGGATGACATAAGGGCCTCAGCTCTCCAGTAATGATAAGAAAATGAAAGAGAAAGAAGAAAGGGGAGGAAAGATGTAATGTCCCTCAAAGGCACAAGTGCTGAAGGTTTGGCTCCAAGCCAAGAAAAACACGTAAGAAGGACCTTGTGGAGGTTTTAGATCATTGGAGGCATATTCTTAAAGGGGACTACAATTCCCTGCTCTGTTCCTAATATCTTTTATTTCCTAGTTAGAGTACTCCTGCCATCATGGGCTGTACTCATCTACCTACCAACGGCATACCGTAACATGTCTGTCTGATTGTAGACAGAACCTTCAATACTGTGAGACGAAATACACCTTTTCTCAATATAAATTAATTATCTCAGGTATTCGTTAGAGTAACAGAATGCTGCTTTGCACAATGTGGAAGGGAAGAGTGACACAATAAAAGAAAGGAGGAATAAAAAGAGATAGAAATAATACTTACCAGCTGGGCACCAGTGGCTCACACCTGTAATTTTAACTACTTAAATGGCTGAGATCTGAGGATCATGGTTCAAAACCAGCCTAGGCAAGAAAGCCCATGAGACTTTTGTTTATAATTTAAAAGGAAAAGCTCTAGAGTATGAGAATGTGCTGTGGTCATACTTCTGTCTGATTCTATGGTTCAAAACCAGCCTAGGCAGGGAAGAAGGAAGGAAGGAAGGAAGGAAGAAAAGAGAGGGAAAGAAGAAACATTTACCTCTAAGGCTATAGTGAGAAAGTCAAATAGTAAATACCGAATGCATGCTGGGCATCACTGGCTGACCCCTGTAACCTAGTTACTCAGTAGGCTGAGATCTGAGCATCACAGTTGGCAGCCAGATGGGACAGGAAATTCCCTGAGACTTGTATCTCCAATCATCCCTCTTCCTCACCCCCCCCAAAAAAAGCCAGAAGTAGAGCTGTGGCTCAAGTGGTAGAATGCTAGACTTGAGCACAAAAAGCTCAGGGACAGTGTCTAGGCCTTGAGTTCAAGCCCCAGGACTGGCACAAAAAGAAAAGAACAACAACAATGTAAGCATTTAATGCATATCCACATATCCAATGCAAAACACTATGTATTCTTTACAGAAATGGTAGTTCTGAAAATACTCTGCATATCTGGGAAACAAGCTGTGCCTGCTCCATGATTTAAAAGAGTCACCTTGGGGTACTCTGCAGAGTCTGAAGCAAGCACAACTGCAGTCTGCTCTAGTTGAATGGGAATGGAGTTCTGATTTCCTAACACTGGGCTTGGTAACCCGTTCCCCCCAAGAATGTGTCTTTTCTCATTAGCACCTTTCACTGATTAGAGCTTATAAATTTGACTTTTCACTTGATGTTTTCCCCTGCTGTCTGAATCTTGCAAGGGAGAAATGCCAATTTACCATCAGCCTGGAGGGTTAGACCAGCCCCTGAACTGAAATAGTATGTAGTGGGTGGGTGCTGATTATCTTGGTACAACTCAGAACTGTTAGTTCTGGTTTGCTGTTCGGCAAGAAGAATAGGAATCAGAACATTGAGGCCTGTAATAAAGAGGAACTAATGGAGGTAATTAGAAGACAACACCTGCCAGTGAGAAATTGCACCTCTACACTGGCCATAACCAGCCACGTTCCCAATTGTCATTCAAAACAATGGATCCTCTGGACTGTGAATGCAAGCAATGATGGACGGCAATAAAATCTGCAAATGGGTTTTCACATTGTCTAATAAAATTCTATGACTTTGTCAATCTGTGTTGACACAGACCTACACTGGACTAGAGGATAAAACATTGTAATGGAAAGCTAATTGTTTCCTTGGGTTTACACATTTGCCTGTTGTTTTTATGGTTCTAGATGCAAATTCTGGTTGTCTTACACATGACTGTGAGAAAAATGATCAATTCATAGTCTAGAGCACACCACTAGCCACATATCACCATTTCAAGTGAAAGAAATCCAAAAGAATGAAAACTTCAAGCACATGGAGCTGAACTTAGCCATACATAGAATCAGACAGAAGTATGATCATGGCTCATTCTCATACTCCAGAGATTTTCCTTTTTAAATTATAAACAAAAGATATCATCATCTCAGTTTTAGATTCAGGTTTGCTCTTGTAAAAATCTGTTCTACATTGCAGGAAGGAAGAGGAGAAACTATAGGGCTCCTTGGCACAGAACAAAATTTTCTTAATAAAGATCCAGAAACATAACAAATCAAAGAAATGTTGGACAAATGGGATTGCATGAAACTGCAGAGCTTCTGCATGGCAAAGGACATAGCTAGCAAGATCAATAGAAAGCCCACAGATTGGGAGATTATTTTCACTAACCATATAATAGACAAGGGCCTCATATCTAAAATATACCTGGAACTCAAAAAATTAACCCCCCCCAACAACAAATCCTCAAAGAAACAACTGCCCCATCAAGAAGTGGGCTAAAGACTTAAAGGGAGACTTCTCAGAAGAGGAAATAAGAATGGCCAATAGACACATGAAGAAATG